>NC_060267.1:19164655-19314554 GCF_021613505.1 Equus quagga | reverse complement strand
CTTCTTTCCAAAAAGAAGACAATATCTCTCCTTGAGTGTTTCACTCAGATTTCCTTGGTCATACTTTCTGGGGCTGCTGAAGCTTGCCTCCTTACAGTCATGGCCTATGACCGGTTCCAGGCTGTGTGCCACCCACTGCTGTACATAGTGGCTATGAACAGAAAGGTATGTACTGGCCTGGTGGGAGCCTCCTGGGCCATAGGAATGGGGACTGGCCTGGTTAACACCATCCTTCTGGCTCAGCAGCATTTCTGTGGCCCCAACCTTGTCCACAGTTTTGCCTGTGAGCTCCCCCCAGTGCTCCCGTTGGCCTGTTCTGACCCCCACATTAGTATCGCCACCATCCTGACCACCATGGTGGTTCTGGGCCTTGGCACCTTTGTCCTATCGCTGGGTTCCTATACCCGTATCATCACAACAGCCCTGAGGATCAACTCTGCCACGGGTCGAAGCAAGATCTTCTCCACCTGCTCTTCTCATTTTCTTGTTGTCACCATCTTTTATGGTTCAGGCATTTTCAGGTATGTCACACTATACCTCCTGAATGTAAATTTAGTATCTTCCTTGCCCTAAAGTGGCCTTGGTCTATAGAACAAGGCATTGCAAATCCCAGGAAAATAATTGTACTGAATTCAGAAGGCCTGGGTTCTAGTTCTGGCTCTGGTGTGGACTATCTTGTGAATTATAAGAAATCCATTTTCTTTCTGAGGTGTCAGTATTTAACTCTGAATAACGACCTATACAAGGACTAATGATTTTCCCACTTTCATTAATCTGTGATTTGGGAGTCCTTGAAAGGATATCAGAGAGTTTCAGTAGATTTTTATTCAGTGCTAGACAAAAAAATAAAACATAGATGCCATCTTTCTTTCCTACTGGAAGAGGATGTATCCAAAGTTTATTTGTGTTATGACTATTTATTAGACAGCTACTATACAGCAGCTGCTTTACATGGTCAAGCTCAATTGAATGTATCACACCACAAGAGAAACTTGCTAACTCCATTTTCAGGTAAGAAACCTGAGTTACAGGAGTAACCAGGTATTTTCTCAAAGGTCCCAGAACAAGCTAGTAGTGGAGCCATAATATAAACGAAGTCTCACTGACTCCAAACCTTATGCTCTTTCCTACCATGCTTCTCTCATTCATAAGCAGCTCTAGCTGATGCCTCCTCACAGCCTAGGACACAGAATAACTGATGGGCTGGGCTCTCTACTGGTGAGGTGGAGATGGAGTTGCACAAATTGCCCCATAGTTTTCTCACATGCTTGTTACATAGAGAGAAGTTGGGGTGGGAAAGAATGATAAGGAATGGTCCAGGAGAGCTCAGCTGAGCATGTGAACAAATCTCTTCATCTCTCTCTGTCTTAGTTTCCACATACGCCATAGGGAACAATAAGATTTCTCTTACCTACTTCACAGAAATCTTAGGAGGGTAAATTAGGTGATGAAGAATGACAGTAAAATAAATATCTTGTTTAATCAATCACACCAGAACCCACAAACAACATTCCAATGATGATGACACCATTGCACAAAAGAAATAGTAATGTGTCTTTGGGAAATACTCCTAGTGACACTTAAGAAGATGCATCCAAAAACTTAATCTTATTATTTTGGATTCACATCTTGTGCTTAACACATTTTTATCTTCCAATTTACACATTTTTATCTCTCTCTTCATTTACCAAGCTTGGCTTCTTTTCTGATCAAAGAAACTGCACCTAAAAGGACTAATGTTTGTTCCACTAAGCCTTATAAAAATAATGTGTTGTGATTCTGAGGGTAATTCCAGAGCCATAAATTTTGGGAACAATGACATTCTTGGACTAAGCATACAGCTTTGCAAGGAATAATCATCACAAGATGAAAACATATAGTTGTATATATAAGGAAAAGAAGAGAAAAAATCCTCATATTATTGTCATAGCTATTAAGGAAAGACGCTTTCAAGAGTATGAATTGCTACAGAAATGCATGAAGCTATTATTAGTTCTATTCTAACCTGCAGCAGCTCATATGCTGCCGAATCCCCTTTTTCCTCAGGGCAGCTCCTATCACGTTCTGCATAAGATCACTCATGTTTGAAGGTGTTTGAAGGCGGAAACAACTGGCCTCTCGCTGATCAAACAGACATTTCTAGATGCTGCTACCAGTGATAGTCAACTCAGCTCTGAGGACCCTCTTTGCAGAGTCTCTGGGATGGGATGGACCGTGGCTGTCAACAGCATTGTGACCATTATCCTGAGCTCAGTTTACTCCTTTGTGCCATTCCCTTCAAGGTACATGACTCCAGCATCCGGCTCAGCCCTGGAGCAAGTGCTCTCCGTGCAGTACAGTGTGGTGACCCCATTGCTAAACCCCCTCATCTACAGTCTGAAGAACCAGGAGGTGAAGGCAGCTCTGAGGAGGATGCTGGCCAGGAAGCCCAGGCTTACCTTCTAACCCAGGCTCCATTGTTTCCGCATAACAGGAGGAAAAGTTGTGGGAAGGAAAAGGAGGCAAGAAGCGCTATCATCACTCAGCTGTCTCAGCATTCATTCTTTTCCAAAACAGAAGCCCTAGCTCCCCTGACTCCAGTGTCCTCCCCTTGTCAAGCAAGAGGGGAAAACCTCCACAGGGGAGCTGACACCCATCCACAGGGGGTCCAGTCACCACACAAGAAAATCTTCACAAAAACAGTATGAAAGATCCTCAAAAAATTAAAAACTGGAACTATCATATGATCTAGCAATCCCACTTCTGGGAATATATCCAAAGGAAATGAAACAATAACTCAAAAAGCTATCTGCACCCCCATGTTCATAGCAGCATTATTTACAGTAGCCAAGACATGGACACAACCTAAGTGTCCATCGATGGATGAATAGATAAAGAAGTTGCAGCACAAATATAAAATAGAATATCAGGGGCTGGCCCGGTGGCCTAGCGGTTAAGTTCTCACATTCCACTTCTCAGGGGTCTGAGGTTCGCCGGTTCGGACCCCAGGTGCGGACATGGCACCGCTTGGCACGCCATGCTGTGGTAGGCGTCCCACGTATAAAGCAGAGGAAGATGGGCACGGATGTTAGCTCAGGGCCAGGCTTCCTCAGCAAAAAGAGGAGGACTGACAGTAGTTAGCTCAGGGCTAATCTTCCTCAAAAAAAAAAAAAATGGAATATCATTCATCCATAAACATGAGGAAATCCTACCATTTGCAACAACATGGATGAATCTTGAAGTGAAGTGTGGATGAATGCTGAGTGAAGTAAGTCAGACAGAGGAAGACAAATACTGTATAATCTCACTTACATGTGGAATCTAAAAGAAAATTAAAATTTTTTAAAAATACACTCATAGAAAAAGAGATCAGACTTGTGGTCACTAGAGGAGAGGGTGGTGGAAGGGAGAATTGGAGGAAGGTGGTCAAAATGTACAAAATTCCAGTTATAAGGTAAATAAATACTAGGGATGTAATGTACAACGTGATGGCTATAGTTAACACTGCTGTATGATATATAGGAAAGTTGTCAAGAGAGTAAATCCTGAGTTCTCATCACAAGGTGACATTTTTTTTTTTATTCTTTGTTTTTTTTCCCATTTCTTTTTTTCCTTTTCTTTTAAAGATTGGCACCTGAGCTAACATCTGTTGCCAATCTGTTTTTTTCCTTCTTCTTCTCCCCAAAGCCCCCCAGTACATAGTTGTATATTCTGGTTGTAGGTCCTTCTGGTTGTGCCATATAGGACACCACCTCAGCATGGCCTGATGAGTGGTGCCATGTCCATGCCCAGGATCCAAACTGGTGAAAACCTGGGCAGCCGAAGCAGAGCGCGCAAACTTAACCACTCAGCCACGGGACCGGCCCCCTCTTCTTTGTTTTTTTAATACTGTATCTATATGGATGATGGATGTTGGCTGAAACTATTGTGATAATCATTTCATAACATATGTAAATCAAACCGTATTGCTGTATACCTTAAACTTATACAGCAATGTATGTCAATTGTTTCTCAATAAAACTGGGGGGAAAAAGAACAGAAAATCCCCATGGCTTCACTGGCCATTTCTACTGCTATTGCTCTTTCCTCTCACTTCTGGTCCTTTCTTCCCCTACCTTTTCTGCCTCTCCCTCTCTTTCACTTCTGTCTGTGCACAAAGTGTAAATCAAGCTATTCAACCACTATCAAATATCCCACTGCATTCTGGGAGAACCCCATGATGGTACTATGAGACCCAGCTCCTCCTTTGCTCCCATCCCAAAAAATCCCTGGCAAGATATGCAGCTTCATAATTTAGAAAGAAATGAAATGAAATAAATGTATCTCCCTTGTCTTTGTTCATATCAAGCAACACCTAAAGTAGAGCATAGCAAATAGTAAATCCTCAGTAACTATTTGTTGACAGATTAAGGAATGAATGAAGAAACAAATGATGGATCTATCTGAAGAGTTCTTTCTCTTACTTGATTCTAGGAAATGGGAGGAGGTGACTGTGCTCCTCTGAAATATAAGTCTTGAGAGTAAAATCCCTGTCAAATATCTTCTGTATCCCCAGTGCCTAGTATAGTCCAGTCACCTGATAGGCTCTCAATTACTGTGAAAAAAAATGAGTGAATGAGAGAGAAGGGACAGTGAAAGAAGAAACATATGAAAAGGAACATTTAATTTTATGCGTTAAAATTCCTGCCTTCACAACAACGCAGATGTCAGAGGAAAGTAGCATGGAGGAGAAATCAGGACAGAAAGAGAGAAAGAGAGTCCATATTGTTGGGCTCCGTGCTGAGTGCTCCTCACACAGAACTCCGTGAATGTGTGCACTCTGACTCCCCTGCCCTGAGCCTCCCCACCACCCACCTTAGCCTGGACCACTTCAGAACCCTGCCTGGTTCAAGACTTGCTCCAGGTCTAGAGGGGGAGAAGAAGTTGGAGAGAGTAGAACAAAGGCTCAGCTGCCATCTTATCTCCCATTCAGCTCCCAAGAAAGCTCTCAGGAAAAGAACAGAAGCAATTGCCTGTCTTGTTTTTATCCAAAGACCAAGAGGGCTGATCAGTCAAGATGAATTCTATGCCAGCTTCCTGGCTTCTCTCTGTTCTTGTCTTCTGACCTTCAGGCTAAGATCCTCTCTGAAAACAAATTTATTGTCAGTTTCCTTCAACAAAGTCCTCTGAAGATTATGGCCTCATATATTGTACACACACAGGTGAAATTTCCTGATCTTCTCTGTAACGTGAAGGCCAGGGTTATGGGGTTGAGAAAAACAGTCCCAGCTTTAGTTGCATTTCTGCTCTGGCCACTTGGTGGAGCTGGTCCCTTATATTTTCCAGAGCATGTGCCTTCCTGAGGGTGTAACTGAGGCAGGGTAATAAGTAAGAAGTAGATGTGTGAGATCAGCGGGAGGAATGGCCATCCAACTGTGCCCTGCCACACACACACCCCCATACACAGGAGTTACTCCTAAAACCCTGTAGAATTGGGGGAAAGACTTCTGAGAAAGAGTTTGTTTTCGTTAAGGATAGGGGAGAAGTGACCTCTCCACCCCTTGCCTGGCCCTATAGGTCCCTAAATAGACCATAGAGCCTTCATTTGGGAGCTGGTCTCTTCATTGGGTGCTGAAACAAGAGAAGCATTGTCTGACTGCCTAAAGCCCCAGCAGGTATAGGGAGTGGAAGGAGTGTAATCAGCCTTACTAGACATCTTAGGAAGGCAGGAAGAAGAAGAATACAGGAATTAGAAGATAAATCAGCTAATTCAGAAATAGAGCAATTTAAATTGGAGTTTTGGAATGCTGGATTGTCAAAGCAAGAAGAGATTTCATAAAAACCACCTAGACCAAAACCCTCATTTTAAGATGGGGAAACTGAGGCACAGAGGATGAAGATGACTTGCCCAGGTTCAGACCATCACTGAGCAGCAGAAAAAGACTTTAGTACTTAAATTTCCTGAGTCTCCTTTTTTCACATTTCTCTTAATCATTAGAATAAGTAAGGTTCTGGAAACATCCTCCTTAAAAACAAGTGAAGCATGATCCAGGGTAAAGGGTGCAGGGTGCAGGTGTCCAGAGTCTTCAGTTGCTGAGCTAACTGTAAGGGTCCTCTGTTCTTGTCTCTGGCTTCCAGAGAGAGTTCTTCTCACAGCTCTTTATGAAGGGTATTCCTTTACCCTGAACCCCCTCAAGTCACCCATTTCAGATTCTTGGAGCCACTTGGTGTCCTTTGCCCACTCCACATCTCCACCTGTCAAAATCCCACCCACATTACAAAACCAGCTTAAATATCACTCCTTTCATGAATCCTTCCTTGATCCCTTTTCCCACAGCCCTCCCTCCCCAAATATAAACTATTTTTCCTCTTATGAATGTTCAGGGCACATTACTAACCTCTCTCATGATGCTTATGACATTGCTCCCTGTATTATATTTATTATTGTTTATCTTGTCTGTCCTTCTAGTCTTTGAGGGAAGAGACCCTTTTAGCCAACTTTGGATCCCCACTATAGTTCCTTGAATATGCCAGGTGGTCAATAAAAGTTTGTTGAATTGAAATGGTACAGAAAGTAACCTCCATCTTTGTTATAAGTTCAGCCTATTTCCTCTTCAGTAGAGATGAAAGGTGGCTATAACCTATGGCGTCAGTGTCCACTTACTCACCCTATTTCCTCCCTCTCCCTCCAGGAAGAAAATACAGCCAGCCACTCATAATCAGGCCCTTTATTCAGGACAGAAGTGGAATCCATTGTTGTAGTGAAAATGCCATTGGGGGCACTGAGCAAGGGTCAAAATTCCAGTGCACCAGTCATGCATCCCTGAAGAATAGTCCTCAAGTGTCCAGTGGTGTCATTATAGGGCCCAGGGCTTAGAGGCAAATTAGCTTCAAGCAGGTAGAAAGCAGCAAACTGAGGTAGCCTTAGGGAAGAGGAATTGCAGGAACATAAAGAAGGCAGAAGCAGCAAAGACAGGGGGCGTTCACAACTCCTCGCAGAGCCACTGTTCCAGCTTCTCAGAGCAGAGGGGCTTATGAGCCAACCTGATAATGGAAAAAGGAGACAGGGTAAGTTGGTTAACAGGATCTTATCTCAAACCCCCATCTAGCTTTATCCCCAGGTGGGCTGAGGTGGAAGAGTATGGATGAAAATTACAGAAAGACTTTCCTAGCCAGGTGGCAAGGTATATTTTTTTAAATCCATTTTTTAATGGATTTAATGGATAAATGGGCCATAGGGTCCATTCTTTGAAAACGAAGAAAACTGTAAGGCTAGAAAAGATGTGCAATGGTACCAAGGGCTTGCTTTGGGGTCTAGGACTAAAGAACTAATATTAGATGTTCAAGTCCAAGTGAAGGGAGGTCTGGAGCTCAGCCTTCTATTAGGGAACCCTTGTAGGAAAATTGCTAAATAGGAATGTAATGAGGAAGGCTTTAAAATTGGAAACCTGAGTCTAATTGATGAGTTTTGTTTTGGAGACTACATTCTATATTAAATGACCAGGATATAGATAGAGAGGGGAGTGGAGCTGGGACTAAAGGGGTGAGAAGAAGGAGGGGAAGGAGAAAGTAGAAAATAGAATGGAGATTCACCAGTAGTCAATTCCTTCACTATCCAGGATCTTCTTGGCACACATCACGTCATCAGTAAGGTCATCATCCAGGAACTCTGGCGGAAGTCACAAAGAAAGGAATGAAAGAGCTAAGTATTACCCAGAAAGGTAATTGGTTTCCCTCTTCCCCGGATCTAGTAGGTCTGGTACTTCTCTGAAGTGGAGGTTTGTGCCTGTTGCCTTTCTATCTGTGAAAGCCAGTACAGTAATACCTCTCCCTAGGTAGGGACTCCCTTCACCTCTCTGGGGCTTCTCCAGAGGAATTATCAACTTCTTCAGATGACTTACTCTGAAAATGCAGGGTATCAGACTTCAAGATTCTCAGACAACTCAGATCATCTACTAGTGAACTTCAGGGGACTCTCTGCGGATTTGTTGATCATGAAAAATTCTAAAAACCTCTTACTCAGTACTGACAATTCAAGTCCCACAGTTGATGTGGAGTCCAAGGCAGTGAAGCCTGAGATGTGCTTGACACCAAAAAGGAGATAATCCCAGGGGTAGGCAACAGAAAAACAGAGGAACAGAGTAAAAGAAGCTACTCACTGTTACAGGAGATGCCACAGATGTTCCTTGATGGAAGGATCTGGTTGTCCCTGCACCACATTTTATTATTGATCTGGAAGAGTCCATATTCTGTTTTGCCGTTATTTTTAACTATGGTTTGTGTGTCATAACCACTGCTATGAAATATGGTACAGATCCCTGAAGGAAAGATGAGAAAGAGTTATCACAGAGATGTCCAGGCACAGCACAAATGAGAACTTGTATTCCTAGACAGAAAAAGACTGTTCGGCCAATCTCCAAATGTGATAAAGCACAAAGCATCTTGATGAGATGAAAAGAAGAGTTCTAAAAAGGGTCAAATAATGGCAGAAAGGAAAAACAGGAGAATAAATGTAACAAAAGAGTAAACAGATAAGCAGACAAGATAAGAGGATTATTAGACAATTCAATGAAAGTGAAGAAAAGAGAAGGAAAAGGAGGATAGGGGAGAGAAGCAGTTGAAGAAAGCGAGGCAGCAGGAAACTCACATTCAGGCAAAGTGACGCCTTTATAGCCATCCATGGATTTCAGCACCTGGGACAGCTCACATTTTGTAAATTGCTTGGCCTGGGTGGCAGAGAACAGGATGCCCACCAGGAGCAGTGAGGCGAAGGACATCATTTTGGCTGTCCCCAAGAACCTGAAATGGGGGCACCACTCAGCTTCACCTCCTTTTATTCTTGGAGAAAGCCTCAAGGGTTCTGGCACCAAGTCCTACATCCAGGAAGAGGATGAAGAAAGGCTGATTGTGCCAGCACAGAAACTGTGAGCCTGCCAGCTTCCTTCCGTAATTTCACCCCACTTTTCCTTTCCCTCCTCCAATCTTTAGTCTGTACCAGGTATTGTTCTTTGTCCAGAGAGAGTTCCAAGCATGATCCAGTTTCCCATTTGGCATTGTTTATATCTTTGTTTCTTGTAAGGTTGGTTCTAGGAAGCAGGAAGTAGCCTACTTCAGGAACAAAGGAAGCCTCAGGGGTAACATGAACGAGGCAATCAGAACATATAATAAGGTTCCATGGCCAAGTTCCTCATCCCCCTAGAGACATACAGAATATGGAAAAGGAGTGTATGTCATCACATGCCATGGCCCCAGGATCAGAGCTTGCACTTGTCCAGCCAACCTAGGCATGGAACAAAGCCCAGGAGGAGTTCCTTGATATGGTGGTTCACAGCTGAGGGCTCAGGAATAGGGATAGAATATGGCAACATAGACGATGAGAATCAGATATAACTTGGATCCAGAGACTTCCTATTTCAGGAAGATGGAGAACTTGAAAAGTGTGTATGACAATATTTAGCTATCCTATGAGATATTGTCAGGATCCCCACCCCCAACCACCACTACCACTAAATAATCAGATACTATATTGACTTCGATTAAAAGATTGGTGCCAATAGCTGTTAGCCTCCTTCATGTCAGACTGCAATATCCTCTTTATCACAACCTCTAAACCTGATTTCTTATATTTCAGGGAATATCCATTCCAACCAAACTATTTAAGACCTCCAAACTGAAGGTGTTGCAAACTGATATCCTACAACTCTTTGGAATCAAGGCAAACTCTTCTCAGTTTTATCCTGTTTTCTATACCATGGATAACCAGTATATGAAGTTGCATGAGTGAAATGAGTGTGGAGGATCTTGGTGTGCCAAAAGAGATAAGCAGAAGGTCCTGATAGCAAAGAGATACATGATCAGAAACACAGCAAAAGTGCTACATTGTGTTTCTCCTCCATTTCACCTAGAGGCATTGAAAGGGTGCATGAAGGACAGGAATAGGAATTCTATCACACTAAGCTAAGCAAGTATGGTTGAGAATATGTCTGGGAGTGAGAGATTGACCTTGAACCATGTGGGAGAGGGACAGATAAGAAAAACCAGTCCTCGAAATAAGCCAGACAGAGAAAGACACTGCATGATTTCACTCCTATGTGAAAGATAAACAAACACATGGATAAAGAGAACAGATTAGTGCTTGCAGAGGGGAAGGGGCTGAGGGGTGGGAGAAAAGGGTAGAGGGGCACATATGTATGGTGACAGATAAAAAGTAGACTACTGGTGGTGAGCACAATGCAGCTTATACAGAAATTGATAAATAATAATGTACACTCGAAATTATACAAAGTTATAAACCTTTATGATTTCAATACTGGAAAAAAATAAAATAAAAGCTAGTCCTGAGGACTACTCTTTCTAGTATTGGAGTCTAGTGTAAAACACCTTCTGCCCTGGGCTATGGGCTAAGTACCTGTGAAAGAATAAAATAGCAGGCCAGGGTATTAGGAACCACTGGGACTTTCTACATTTCCAGCCAAGTCAAAACTTAAGGCAGCAGCCTGCTTGCCTATAATTTGGTTGTACCTCTGCCTTTCCCTGTAAGCAATAAAAAGGAGTATCCAGGTCAGGAACCACAGTTAAGTGCAGAAAAGAAAATAAACGTGCCCCGGGCAAGAGGAACCATTATTTTCCTAGAAATGTTTGTAAAATAGCATGTCTGGGGGTCATCTGGAAAAGAAGATAGAAGATTCTAATGGGAACATTACAAACATTCAGAGCAAGATGTAGAATCTTGGAGATAGACCAAAGAAGGACAACAAACAAGGACCCCAGCACTGAAAGAGGAGCTGTATGGAAAGACGCGAGTACAGCTAATGGAGGAAACCTCCTGCCAAAATCTTCCTTGCCAGAGAGCTTTAGTCAGGGTGCTCTGCATGTAGACTGAAATCTGAATCCAGGCACTGAAGAGGCATTTACAACATACTGGATTTTTCAGAAATATGCTAGGAAGCTATGTCCATTCTTTCAAATGCTGTGGTAAAAATCAGGGTTTCTCAAACCAGTCCTTTTTGGAGAAATTCTAGAAATTATGGAATCAGAAGCACCTGATTCAAAACACATTTAGCAGAAGACATTCGAAACTAGTAGTTCGTAGGTGAGCATAGTTTATAGAGAAAGCCCAGGGCAACCATTTGGAGGGAAGACCCTTGGGACGGGCCACAATAATATTGATCATTACTTCTTACTGTGAATATACTCACCTTGTGCTACTTCCTCCCATAATTCAGGTAAATTATCACTAAACAGACAATGAAGCTAGATCTTGGACTTGAGACCCAAATTTCAGACAAATTTCCTCATTGAATTAGAAAGTTATTTAAAGCAAACAAGATTTGGAGAAGGAGTGCTTTCTATCAGCGCTTTCCTTTTTTGGTTGCTTGTGCAAAAGTCCTTGCAAAGTTACTTAGCACTGTGGGTTCACATTCTATATCCACACCAAAGGCCTACGCTCAATTTACATGGGAGTATTTTGAATTGTTTCTATAACTGCTTTTGTTGTTGTTGTTGTGTTGTTGTTTTGGGTTTGGAGGGGTTGGGGGTAGTTTTTAGTCTTTTTTATGAAAGTAACATGGGTTTATAACATTATATAAATTTTAGATGTACATCATTATGTTTCAACTCCTGTGCAGACTACATCGTGTTCACCACCAAAAGTCTAGTTTATAAATGCTTTTATGCTTAAATGAAGAATCGCTTTATTTTCGTGAATTGAGAATAGTATCAGCAAAAAATGCAAATATACAAATGTAAACCAAAACACATAAATTATTTTAAAATACACTAACTAAAATGAACTTGGCCTTCTTAATTGAATATTAGCTAAAACAAATTGATATGCATGTAATTTCCAAGAATGTTATGAAATTTCTATGCAAAACTCAATAGATAGCTTTTTTAATTTATTAAATGTCTATTTTTAAATAAACATGTATTTATATAATTATACATCAATACCTATGATAGAATCTACATCCTGCTTTTTGTTAATGTGGTACTTTTTTTCCTTTTCTGATTGGCTTCCCTCTCCCCTTCTCATTTCTTCTCTTCCACACATTGTCCATTAACTCATATTAACAGTCTACCATATATCCATCCATATTTTTGTCAATTGTTGTATTTTTATACACACATATTGTTTTGCTATTCATTTTAAAAAAATTTAATCCACCTGAAATTCCATCTGATTTCCTCTTCTGTTCAACTTGTCATATTTGTCTATTCTAACATAAATGTCTTGTTGATTTCATTTAGTGGTAGTGTAGTACTAACATTGTAGTACTAAGATACCAATGGGACATTTGCTATGTTCTGATATCTGGTATGACAAGTCTTCCTTGTTATTCTCTTTTTTTTAGAAAATTAATCGAACTTTTAATTTTCAAAAATAATTTAAACCTACATAAAAGTTGTAAAAATATTATAATAAACTCACATATACAAATATTATAATAAACTCACATATGCCTTATACCCATAGATTCACCCACTGTCAACATTTTGCCAGATTTGTGCATTCTCTCTCATATTCTTTTTTTCTAGTTTTATTGCGATGTAACCGACATACAACATTGTGTAAGTTTAAGGTGTACGATGTGATGATTTGATACATGTATGTATTATGAAATAATTACCATAATAAGGTTACTTAACACCTCCATCCCCTTACATAACTATCATTCATGTGGGTGCATGTGTGACGAGAACATTTAAGATCTACTGTCATAGCAACTTTCAAGTATGTAATATAGTATTATTAGTTAGAGTCACCATGCTGTACATTAAATTCTCCAGAAGATATTCATCTTGTAACTGAAGGTCTTACCCTTTGACCAACATCTCCACATTTCCCTACCCCCAACCCCTGGAAACCATCACTCTATTCTCTGTTTCTATGAGTTCGGTATTTTTAGTTCCACGTATGAGTGAGATCATATAGTAATTGTCTTTCCCTATCTGACATTTCCCTTAGGATAATGCCTTTAAGGACCACCCATGTTGTTGCAAGTGGTGGGATTTCCTTCTTTTTCAAGGCTGAATAATATTCCATTGTGTGTATGTGTGTGTGTGTGTGTATATTTACCACATTTTCTTTATCCATTCATCCATTGATAGACACTTAGATTGTTTCCATATCTTGGCAATTGTGAATAATGCTGCAATAAAGAGATTTAGATATCTCTTCAAGATTGTGATTTCATTTCCTTTGGATATATACCCAGCAGTGGGATTGTTGGATCATATTATAGTTCTATTCTTAACTTTTTTGAGGAACTTCCATACTTTTTTCTCTACTGGGTGTACCAATTTACTTCCTACCAACAGTGCATAAGGGTTCCCTTTTCTCCACATTCTCACCAACATCTCTTGTCTTGCTGATAATAGTCATTCTAAGAGATGTGTGGTGATATCTCATTGTGGTTTCAATTTGCACTTCCTTGATGATTAGTAATGTTGAGCATCTTTTCACGTACCATTTGTATGTCTTCTTTGGAAAAATGTCTGTTCATGTCCTCTGCCCATTTTTTAATCAGATTATTTTGTTGAGTTTTTTGCTGTTTTTTGATTTTTTACTGTTGGGTTATATGAATCCTTTTTAATTTTTATTCTTTTTTTTTTTTTTTGAGGAAGATTAGCCCAGGGCTAACTACTGCCAATCTTCCTCTTTTTGCTGAGGAAGACTGGCCCTGAACTAACATTCATGCACATCTTCCTCTACTTTATACGTGGGACGCCTACCACAGCATGGCTTTTGCCACGTGGTGCCATGTCTGCACCCGGGATCCGAACCAGCGAACCCTGGGCCGCAGAGAAGCAGAACATGCAAACTTAACTGCTGCGCCACCGGGCCAGCCCCTATATGAATCCTTTTTATATTTTTTATACTAACCCCTTATCAGTGTATGGTTTGCCAATATTTTCTCCTATTCTGTAGGTTGCCTTTTCATTTTGTTGATTGCTTCCTCTGCTGTGCAGAAGCTTTTTAGTTTAATGTGAACCCACTTGTTTATTTTTGCTTTTGTTGCTTGTGCTTTTGGTGTCATATCCAAAAAATCATTGCCAAGACCAATGTCAAGAAGCTTTTTCCCTATCTTTTCCACTAGGAGTTTTATCATTTCAGGTCTTACATTTATGTCCTTAATCCATTTCAAGTTAATATCTGTGACTGGTATAAGATTGGAGTCCAATTGACATTCTTTTGCAGGTGAATATCCAGTTTTCCTCTTACCACTCATTGAAGAGACTGTCCTTTTCCCATTGAGTATTCCAACTTACTTGTCAAAGATTAACTGACCAAATATGCATAGGTTTATGTCTGAGTTCTGTATTCTGTTCCATTGGTCTTTGTGTCTGTTTTATGCCTGTACCATACTGTTTTGACTCCTATAGCTTTGTAATAGAGTTTGAAATAAGGAAGTGCAATGCCTCTTGCTTTGTTCTTTCTCAGATTTTCCTAGGCTATTTGGGGTCTTTTGTGGTTCCATACAAATTTTAGCATTATTTATTGTATTTTTGTAAAAACTGCCATTGAAATATTGACAAAGATTACATTGAATCTGTAGATAACTTTGTGTAGTATGGATATTTTAACAATATGAATTCTTTCAATTCACTAACATAGGATATCTTTCCTTTTATTTGTGTCTTCAATTTCTTTCATCAGTGTCTTATAGTTTTCAGTGTACAGTTCTTTCACCTCCTTGGTTAAATTAATTTCTACGTATTTTATTATTTTTGATGCTATTGTGAATGGGATTGTTTTCTTTATTCCTTTTCAGATAATTCATTGTTAGTGTATAGAAATGCAACTGATTTTTGTATGTTGAGTTTGTGTCCTGCAACTTTACTGAATTCGTTTACTGGTTCTAGCGGTCTCTTGGCAGAGTCTTTAGGACTTTCTATATATGAGATGAGATCATCTGCAAACAGACTATTTTACTTCTTCCTTTCTGCTTGGAATTCGTTTTATTTCTTTTTCTTGCCTGATTGCTCTAGCTAGGACTTCCGGTACTATGTCGAATAGGAGTGGAGAGAGCGGTCTTGTTCCTGATCTTAGAGGAAAAGCTTTCAACCTTTCACCACTGAGTACAATGCTAGCTGTGGATTTGCATGGCCTTTATTATGTGAGAAATGTTCCTTCTATATTCTATATATTCTAATATTCTTCTTTTTCAAAATATGGTGACATCCCAATTTATTTTTTCATACAAATTTTAATATATTTCATCTAATTTCCACCAAAACCTGCTATCATTCAAATTAGAATTAACATAAAATATACACAGTAATTTTTAGAGAAGTAGCTTTTTATGATGTTAAATCTTTAATCTCAGAATATACCCATTTTTCTCTTTTCAGATCTTATTTTACATAATTCAGCAAGATATTATAGTGTTCTTCATACAGATTCAACCTTTTTTATTAAATTTATTCCTAAGTATATGACACTTTTTACTGTTAACGTGAATGAGATATTTTCTTCTTTCCATTTCTAGGTGTTTATAAGTAGTACAGAGAACAAGTACTTTTTTGTAAATATATCTTCTACATGGCCACCTCACAAAATATATTATAAATTCTAGTATACTTTTTACTAATATTTTAGGGTTTCTAAGTATATAATCATATCATCTCCAAAGTGATGGGGAAAGTCTCTTTTAGTTCTTTGGCTTCTAGCAAAGGGAAAGTCTCAGGAAAGCTATGTGCCTCCGCCATGGCTGAGGGCATAAAATAATTAACAACAACAATAATAGTAACCTTCTCTCATGCTAATATAAAACCATTGGCCTGTTCTCACTCAGGTCTGAAGTTTATGTTTACATATCGACATCCAGTCACGGACAGATTATAGTGGATGATACGATGCACAGAACAGACTCTCTCCACTCCTTACAGGATGAAAGCATTCATTCCCACAGCTGCTAGGAGGGTTATCTGCAGACATCATTCAACTGAATCCCTCTCTGAGAATCACTCTCAGAGGAAGAGAGCCCTTTTGCCTCAGAAGGGGATAATTCTGCATGGCCATCTCAGTTCCACAACTTCTTATAGGGTTGGCTGAGCACTTTGCTGTGACTACACCATAGTTCAACTTGTCCCTCTAACCAATCCTACTTCCTTCAGGTACCCATCTCCTCACACATACACACAGGTGTTGATTCCAAAAGCACTCTCCAATAAGCTTCTTGCATGTGAATTTCCATCTCAGAATCTGTTTCCTAGGCAACTTGATCCGTAACAAAAGATAATAATAACATCTAGTTTGTGCGGTTAGATAATGAAAACTAAAACTACTGAAAACAGGAGCATGAAAGTCAGGCAATATTTAGAGTATTTCCTAAGGCCTTGTATTCTACAGAAGAATGGTTAAGATATTAACTAACTTTATTAAGAATGTATTAGTATGGGGCTGGCCCCGTGACCGAGTAGTTAAGTTCACCCACTCTGCTGCAGGCGGCCCAGTGTTTCGTTGGTTCCAGTCCTGGGCGCGGACATGGCACTGCTCATCAAACCATGCTGAGGCAGCGTCCCACATGCCACAACTAGAAGGACTCACAACAAAAGAATATACAACTATGTACTGGGGGGCTTTGGGGAGAAAAAGGGGAAAAAAAAAAGAGTGTATTAGTAAAATTTTCAAATCAACTAGTAAAAGAATGGAAATATAATATATAAATTTCAAACTCATACAGGAACAAAATAGAATAAGAAAATAACATACAAGCAAAAAATAGAATTATCAAAAAAGAATAAAACTAAAAAATAATAACAGATACATGGAAAATCCCCCAAATATTTTGAAATTAAAGAACACACTTCTAAGTAACCAACTTGTCAAAGAGATAAACTTAAGGGAATTTAAGAAATATTTTGAACTGATTGAAAATAAAAATATAATATTAAAATGTGTGGAATGCAGAAAGGAAGAAGTAAAATAGTCTGCTTGGAATTTCTATTGTTTTTTTTTTTTTTCTGCTTTGTCTCCCCAAACTCCTCCTCCCTCCCACGCCGTACACAGTTGTATATCTTAGTTGCAGGTCCTTCTAGTTGTGGCAGGTGGGACGCCGCCTCAATG
This sequence comes from Equus quagga, assembly GCF_021613505.1. Classification (NCBI taxonomy): domain Eukaryota; kingdom Metazoa; phylum Chordata; class Mammalia; order Perissodactyla; family Equidae; genus Equus; species Equus quagga. The sequence goes on along the minus strand of NC_060267.1, from coordinate 19,297,525 downwards.
TGGCCTGACGAGCGGTGCCATGTCCGCTCCCAGGATCTGAACCCTGGGCCGCTGCAGCGGCGCGCACAAACTTAACCACTGGCCACGGAGCCGGCCCCAATGAGTTTCTATTCTTAAAGGAACTCTTACCACTTCTGAGTTGACAACAATGGGAGCTCTGACAGTTCAGCCTTTCTTCTACTTAGGGTGACTTTACCATAGATTTTTAAATACTTTTGTTGCAGGAAAATTTATATACAATTAAATGCACTTATTTTAAGTATACAGTTTGACAAGTTTTGATAAATATATGCACCCATGTAACACCACAATCAAGATTTAGGACTCTTCTATCACTCCAAAAAGTTCCGTCATCTCCCTTGGCAGTCAGTGCCTCCTCCCTGACATCAGGTAGATTTTGAACTTATTTCTATAACAATTAATGAGCTTGGCATGTTCTAGAAATTCGCATAAATGGAATCATACAACATTATGTTTTATGCCTGGCTTCCTTTACTCAGTGGGATATTTTTTATATTCATCAATGATGCTATGTGTAACCACAGATCATTCCTTCTTATTACTGAGTAGTTTTGGCTGCATGAATATACCACAATACATTTATCTATCCCTTGCCAGTGGACCTTTGAGTTGGGTTTTCCACTGTGGGTCTATATGAACAAGGCTGTTTTGTACATTTGAGTGCAAGTCTCACTGTGAACATATGTTTTCATTTCTCTTGGATAAATACCTAGGAATGGAATTGATGTGTCATTTGGAAAATGTACAATTAATCTTATTTCTTTTAAGTCAAACTTTTGTCCAAAAAGGCTGAATTATTTTTGCATCCCCATCAATGATGTATGAGAGTTTCCATGGCTCCACATGATCACCAACACCTGGTATTATCAGTCTCTAATTTTAGCCACACTAGTGGGTATATAGTGATATCTCATCATAGTTTTAACTAATATTTGCTAATAAATATCTCTATATGTAACAACTGACCAATTCTAAATCTTCTTTTGTGAAGTTCCTATTCAAATCTTTTGTCCATTTTTTATTACATTGTCTTCTTATTATTAAGTTGGAAGAGTTCTTTGTGCGTACTAGATCAAGTTCTTTTTCAGATATATTTATTGTAAATATTTTCTCTGAATCTATGGCTTGCCTTTTCATTTTCTTACCAACGTGACTTGAAGAGCAGAAGATATTATTTTGATAAGGTCCAATTTATCATTTCTCTCTTTTATATTTAGTGCCTTTTATCTCCCAGCTAAGGAATCTTTGCCTGCATACTCCAAGTCACCAAGACTTTTCTCCTCTGTTTTCCTCTAGAAATGTTATCATTTTTTACTTTTAATTTAAATCTATAATACATTATGAGCTAATTTTTGTGTGTGGTTTGAGATGGGGTCAGGGTTTGATTTGGTTTCCTTTTTTTTCTATATGGACAGTTTTTCTATAATGTGTTCTATAAATGTCTATATGGACAGTTTTTCTATAAGTTCTATACATGTATCCAGTTGTTCCAGGACATTTGCTGAAAAGACTAACTCCCTTCCCCCCATTAAATTACTTTGGCATCTTTGTCAAAAATCAGTTGAAAATTTATGTATTCATCTATTTCTACACTCTTACTTGCTCCATATACAATATATCCTTATGCCACTTTAACACTATTTTGTTTACAATAGCTTGATAATAAGCCTTGAGACCAGGTACAGTAGTTTTTCTAACTTCGTTTCCTTTTGCAAAATTTTTCCAGCTATTCTAGATCCTTTAAAATCCATGGAAATTTTATAATTCTCTTCTAATTTCTACCCAAAAAAAATATTAATGGAGTTTCCTATTTGAGATTTCATTACATCTGTATATCAGTTTGGGAAGAATTGACACATTAATAATATTGAATGTTCCAATCCATGAACATGGTATATTTCTCTCTTTATTTAGGTGTACTTCAATTTCAATGTTGTATAACTTTCAGTGTATAAATCTTGTCCACATTTTGTTATATTTATCCATATGTTTTTATGCTATTTTAAATGGCATTCTTAATTTTATTTTCCAATTGCTTATTGCTAATTAATAGACAAAAAGCTAACTTTGCATTCTGTTACGTTGTCAAACTCACTTATTAGTATTTCTGGTATTTCTTTGTAGTTTCCTTAGTATTTTCTATATACATGATCATGTCATCTGCAAATAAAGATAGTAGTGTACTCAGAGTTTTTCTTATGATTGAGTGTTGAATTTTTCAAATGTTTCTTCTGCATTTATAATTTTTTTCCTCTGTTTTTAATGGGGTAAATAACGTTGATTGATTTTTAAACTTGCATTTCTGAAATAAACCACACTTGATCATGATATATGAGCATATTAATATATTGCTGGAATTAATTTGCTAAAATTTTGTTAAAGATTTTTGTCTATGGTCATGACGTATACTGACCTGTGACTTTCTGTTTCTATAATGTCTCTGTTAGGTTTTGATATTAGGATTATTCTGGTCCCACAAGACACATTAGGAAATGTTCCCTCCTCCTCTAGTTTCTGAGAGAGTTTCTGAAGGCTCAGTATTATTTCTTACTTAAAATTTTATAGAATTCACCAGTAAAACTATCTGGATTAGATCTGGATTATCTTTCAATATAAGCACTTAAAGATATAAAGCTCCTTCTAAGCACTTATTTAGCTGCATCACACAAATTTTGATATTAATATTATTAATATCATTTAACTCAAAATATTTTCTCATTTCCCCTGTAATTTCTTCCTTTACCCTTGGGGCATTTAACAGCATGTGGCCAGTGACTATAGTTAAAAATACTGTATTGCATATTTGAAAGTTGATAAGAAAGCAGATCATAAAAGTTCTTATCACAAGAAAAAACTTTGTAACTTTGTGTGGTAATGGATGTTAACTAGACATATTGTTGTGGCACTTTACAACACGTACAAATACTGAATCATTGCGTTGTATACCCAAAACTAATATAATGCTGTATGTCAATTATATCTCAATTAAAAATATATGTTGCCTAAATTCTAAATATTTGGAGTTTTTCTAGATATTTAATTGCTATTGGTCTAATTTACTCCACTTGTGGTCAGAGAAAATACCTCTTTTTATATTGTATATCCACCAACATAGATTCATAATTACTTTTTATGCTTTTGAGTTTTAAGTTCTATATCAAATTTAAAAGTGATTTATGGACCTACATTACAGTAGTACAGGATTCTATATTTGTCTATATATTTACCTTTATCAGAGAGTTTTATATTTTCATATGGCTTTGTATATCTGTTTATCATCCTTTTGCTTCAACTTGGAGGACTTTCTTCAGTATTTCTTTTTTTTTTAAGATTAGCACCTGAGCTGACAACTGTTGCCAATCTTCCTTTTCTCTCTCTTTTTTTTTTTTTTCCTTTTTTCCCCCAATCCCCCCCCCCCCGCCCCCAGCACACAGCTGTACACTCTACCTGTGGGTCCTTCTAGCAGGGGCTTGTGGGATGCCACCCCAACATGGCCTGATGAGTGGTGCCACGTCTGAGCCCAGGATCCGAATCAGCGAAACCCTGGGCCGCTGAAGTGGAGCACACAAACCCAACCACTCGGCCACGGGGCCGGCCCTCTCTTCACCATTTCTTGTAAGGCAGATCTGGTGGCAATGAACTCCTTCACTTTTTGTTTATCTGGGGAAGTCTTAATTTCTCCTTCGTTTTTGAAGGACAGTTTTGCTGAATATAGTATTCTTGGTTGGCGGGGTTTTTTCTTTCACACTTTGAAAATATCATCCCACTCCCTCTATCCTGCAACGTTTCTGCTGAGAAATTGGCTGATCACCTAGTAGGAGCTCTCTTGCACATGACAAGTCACTTTTCTCTTGCTGATTTCAAGATTCTCTTGTCTGTGACTTTCGACAGTTTGATTATGATGTGTCTTAATGTAGGTCTCTTTAGGTTGATCTTAATTAGAGTTCTTTGAGCTTCTTGAAATTTTATGTCCATTACTCTCCTCAGATTTGGGAAGTTTTCAGCCATCATTTCTTCAAATAAGCTCTCTGCCCCTTTCTCTCTTTCTCCTCCTTCTGTGACTCCCATAATGTATATGTTGTTCCTCATGGTGATGTCCCATGTCTCCTAGGCTATCTTCATTTTTGCTCTTTTTTTCTTTTGGCTCCTCTGCCTCAGTGATTTCAAAATCTCTACCTTTAAGTTCACTGATTCTTTCTTCTGCCTAGTCAAGTTTGCTGTTGAGTCTCTCTAGTATATTTTTCAATTCAGTTATTGTGTTATTCAGTTCCAGAATTTCTGTTTGGTTCTTCTTCATAATTTCTCTCTTTGTTTATATTCTCATTTTGTTCAAGCATTCTCATTTTGTTGATTTCTTGACTTCATTTAGTTGTCCATCTGTTTTCTCTTTTAATTCATTGAGCATCCTTATGATGGTTATTTTGAATTCTTTCTCTAGTAATTCACATATCACCATTTCTTTAGGGTTGGCTTCTGGAGATTGTTTGTTTCTTTGAATGGCCGTGTTTTCCTGTTTCTTTTCATGCTGTATTATTTTCTTTTGGGACTTCAGTCTTTGAAAATTTAGCTCTCTCTCCCAGTCTTTGTGGTCTGGTTTCATACAAGGAGGACTTTCTCCAATCATTCCAGCTAGAGAATCTGGAGACCTCTCAAACCTCTTCTGGGAATGCACACTCTCTGGATTTGCACATGTAATCTCCTAATTAAAGAAGTTTGCCAGTTTCTCCTCAAGATCTCCTGTTTGTCTGCAATTCTTCAGCCTCTCTGGTCATAGAGAAAGTTGCAGTACTAGAGTTCCACCTAGTGTCTGTCTGTTGTACTACAAATTCTGGCCATGGGCCAAGCCACATTGACTGCCTTTGTTCTCAATCGCCCCCAACCTGACATCCCATTCCTGTCAGTGCTTACTTAGATTCAGGCAAGACAGAAAACAGTCCTTTGGTAACACCCCAAAAAGTCAGAACATTGGATATACTTTCCAATCTTTTCCCTCCCAAGGAAGAAGCCAGGAGTTACAGATTTCCTCCCAATCATGCCATGCCATGCCATGCTGAGAAGGGCTCTGGTGAGTGAATGTCAAGAATTTTCCTGCCAGATTTCAATGAGGTTGGCCTCAGGCTTGAACAACCTTATGTCATAATGTTTTTTTACACAAAATAGCCTTCACCACCTTCAGGCCAAAAATATTAACATTTGTTTTCTGTTTACCTATGTTTGGGGTCTTCTGGCCTCAAAAGATTAGATATAGCAATTTGTACCCACTTTCCAAAATACATCTAAACAATGTAAGCTTTCAAATCTCAGGTGCTCACTTTCACAAAACCACAAATGGCTTATTCCTAGAAACATTCACCATTCTTCCTCTGAGATAAGAAATGGACAATGCCCACCTCACAAGCATGACCCACCGAGTGGCAGCAGCTCAGCCCACACAAAGTGCCCCACCTGCTGAGCACAGCAGCACACAGGGCTCCCTGTGAGTGCAGCACCAGCCCATGTGAAACTGCCCCTCCAGCCTAGCACAGAAGCTCAGCCAGACTCACCTGCTGAGTGCAACCCACCCTGCAGCTGCTGCCAGCCTGCACAAATGCAAAGCGGCTCAACCAGCACAACTACCACACAGGGTGGGATCAGAAAACACTGCTCTTGCCCCTGCCCAGCAAGGCCAGTGGAATCTGGCCTGATACTACCACAAATGTGCCAGCAGAGGATCAATTCATCAAACATCATGAAGAACTACAGTAACACTGCCGAGCAGAAGGAAAATGACAAGTCTCCAGAAACCAAACGTTAAGCCACAGAAGATTACAATCTAAATAGCAGAGAATTCAAAATAGTTGTCATAAAGAAACTCAACAAGTTACAAGAAAACACAGAAAGACAGTTCAATGAGCTCAGGAATAAAATTAATGAACAGAAAAAATACTTCACTAAAGAGATTGAAGCCTTTAAAAAAAACTATACAGAAATTCTGGATATGAAGAATTCAATTAATGAGATAAAAAAATAATGTAGAAACCATAAAAAATAGAGCAGATCTTCTAGAGGACAGAATTAGTGAATTAGAGGACAGAAATAGGGAAATGCTTCAGGTGAAGGAGGAGAGAAAATTAAGATTTTTTTTAATGAAGAAATTCTTCAAGAAATATCTGACTCAGTTGGGAAAAGTAACAAGGATTATAGGTATTGCAGAAGGAGAAGAGAGGGAGAAAGGAGCAGAGGACTTGTTTAAAGAAATAAGAGCTGAGAACTTCCCAAACCTGAGGAAAGAACTGGACTTACAAATACATGAAGCCAATAGACTCATAATTACATCAGTGTAAAAAGATCTTCTCCCAGGTATATAATAGTAAAACTGTCAAAAGCCAGTGACAAATAGAAAATATTAATGGCAGCAAGGCAGAAGAAAATAACCTGCAAAGGAGCTCCTATCAGGCTTTCAGTGGATTTCTCAGCAGAAACCTTACAGGCCAAGAGAGAATGGAATGATATATTCAAAATACTGACAGACAAAAACTTTCAGCCAAGAATACTCTATCTAGTGAAATTATCCTTCAGGTATGACAGAGAAATAAAAGTTTTCCCAGATAAACAAAAGCTGATGGAGTTCATCATCACTAGACCTGCCTTAGAAGAAATGATGAAAGGAGACCTCCTACCTGAAACAAAAAGACACTGGTTTACAAGGTTTTGAGCAAGGAGATAAATAGACAGACAAAATCAGAAAATTGTAGCTGTCTATCAGAACAGGTTAGCAAACACTTAACTATAACATAAAAGATGAAAGAAAGCATCAAAAATAACTATAAACACTTCAATTTAGTCACAAACTCATAACACAAAAAAGAATAATTTGTGACAACAATAACTCAGAATGGGAAGAGGAAAGGGATGGAACCTGCTTAGGCCAATAAAATGCTATCAGAAAATTGCCTATCTCATCTATGAGATCTTTTATACAAACTTCACGCTAACCACTAAAAAAAATCAGATCAGGGACACAAATGATAAATACAGAGAAAATTGAGGAACCCATAAGAGAAAACCAGCAAACTGAAATGTCAGTCAGAAAAACAAGGGAAGAGAAACAAGGGAAATATAGAACAACCAGAAACCAAGAAATAAAAGGCAGTATTAAGCCCTCATATATCAATAATCACTCTAGATGTAAATGGATTGAGTTCTCCAAACAAAAGACACAGAGTGGTTGGATGGATTAAAAAACAAGACCCAACAATATGTTACCTCCAGGAAACACATCTCTAAAGACAAACACAGGCTCAGAGTAAAGGGCTGGAAAATGATACTCCAAGTAAATGGCAAGCAAAAGAAAGCAGGTGTTGCCATATTTATATCAGACGAAGCAGATTTCAAGATAAAACAGGCAACGAGAGACAAAGAGGGGCAGTATATAATGATAAAATGGACATTCCACCAAGAGTACAAAAATCAATTGCATTTCTATGCACTAATAACAAACTCGCAGAAAGAGAAGTCAAGAATACAAACCCATTTACAATCACAACAAAAAGAATAAACTATCTAGGAATAAATTTACCCAAGGAGGTGAAAGACCTATACAATGAAAACTATAAGACATCATTGAAGAAATCAAAGAGATAAAGAAACAGAAAGAGAGTCCATGCTCATGGATTGGAAGAATAAACATACTTAAAACGTCCATATTACCTAAAGCGATATACAGATTTGATGCAATCCCTATCAGAATCCCAATGACATTCTTCACAGAAATAGAACAAAAACTCCTAAAATGTATATGGAACAACAAAAGACCCCAAATAGCCATAGCAATCCTGAGAAAAAAGAACAAAGCTGGAGGCATCACAATTCCTAACTTCAAAATATACTGCAAAACCATAGTAATCAAAACAGCCTTGTACTGGCAGAAAAACAGACACACAGATCAATGGGATAGAATTGAAATCCCAGAAATAAAACCACGCATCTATGGACAGCTAATCTTCAACAAAGGACCCAAGAACACACAATGGAGAAAGGAAAGTCTTCAACAAACGGTGTTGGGAAAACTGGACAGCCACGTGCAAAAGAATGAAAGTAGACAGTTATCTTACACCATACACAAAAATTAACTCAAATGGATTAAAGACTTGAATGTAAGACCTGAAACCATAAAACTCCTAGAAGAAAATATTGGCACTACACTCTTTGACATCTGTCTTAGCAGCATCGTTTCAACTACCATGTCTACTCAGGCAAGGGAAACAAAAGAAAAAATAAACAAATGGGACTACACCAGACTAAAAAGGTTCTGCAAAGCAAAGGAAACTATGACCAAAATGAAAAGACAACTCTCCAACTGGGAGAAAATATTTGCAAATCACATATCCAACAAGAAGTCAATTTCCAAAATATATAAAGAAATCATACAACTCAACAAGAACAACAAAAATAACCTGATCAAAAAATGGGCAGAGGATATGAACAGAGATTTTTCCAAAGAAGAAATACAGATGGCCAACAGGTACATGAAAACATGTTCAACATCACTAATTATTAGGGAAATACAAATCAAAACTACAATGAAATATCACCCTACACCTGTCAGAATGGCTATAATTAACAAGAGAAAAATAAAAAATGTTGGAGAGGATGTGGATAAAAGGGAACCCACATACACTGCTGGTGGGAATGCAAACTTGTTCCGTCACTATGGAAAACAGTATGGAAATTTCTCAAAAAATTAAAAATAGAAATACCATGTAATCCAGCTATCTCACTACTGGGTATTTAGCCAAAGAACATGAAATCAACAATACAAAGAAATTTATGCACTTCTATGTTCATTGCAGCATCATTCACAATAGCCAAGACAGGGAAGCAACCCAAGTACTCATCAACAGATGAATAGATAAAGAATATGTGGTATATACATACAATGGAATACTACTCAGTCATATGTAGAAAATGCATATAGAAACTAGAAGGAAATATATTTCTAAATAAGAGTTATTTTAATGCATATGTGCTATTCACCTGTTTTTATTGCCATGATCCAAAATTAGTCTTGAAAGACAATTGGCCTGACATTACTTTCATGAAGGATGACATGGATGGTCAGTTATTCCAAAAGCCAAACTTTGTTTTTATTAAGTATCCTCCAACATTTTACTGGATTAAACTAACAGCCGTATTGAGAATATTAGTTCATGTAGTTATCTGCAAGCACATATTGCAACAAGTTTATCCTGCAGGGCTCACCAGGAAGTTTTACTCCTCCTAGTGAGTATTGTAAGAGTGCTTTCCTGAGACTTTGTTTGTTAATGGCTGAGGCCATTGTTTGATAACATCATTTTTTCCAGGATGAAATCTTGACAATCAATAGGAGCCAAATTAGGGTACATCTTGTGTAGATGTGTACATCTGTGGGTCTGTTCCATAATACTTATGAGGAGGTAGCAACTATCTAAAGATAGTTTTATGAACCAACTTGATCATATTTCCAGGCCAACTCATCACAGTTTTCTTCTTTTTCTTAATATCCTCTATTTACTCTTCTCCTCTATTATCCAAAGGCAAAACTGTGGAATGTCAGATTTGAATTCTGGCTCCACCGTTCACTAACAGTATGATCCTAGACAATGTACTTGACCTCTCTGTCCTATAGTTGCCCGATATACGTAATTGTAGATAATGATAAAAACTACCTCCTATGATTCTTGTGAGGCTTCAATGAGATAATCTTGTAAAACTCTTATCAGAGTGCCTAGCACATAGGGACTATTTGATAAATGGTCTTTTTAGTTTTGTTATTTTCCTTTCTGGTTTTCACATCCTCCTCTTTATATCCTTTCCATTCATTCTTGATGCTTATATCAGTGAGTTGGGATGAGGGATATAAGAAGCCAGTCCTATTAAGGTGAATTTTTCCCCAGGCAGGATTTCTGCATTCAGGAAAGCCAGCTCTGGATGAAGGGGGTGTCTCATCAGGGTACTATAGACCCATCATCAAGGCATGGGTAACTGAAATTAGTAGCTAGATAACTCTGTTAACTCAATTTTGTTTTGTTCATTGCTATATACCTAGAGTCTAGAAAAGTGCCTGACAGGTCATAAATATTCAATAAATATTTCTTGAATTAATTAATGTCATGACACATTTTTATACAAAAGCATAACGTAATACCTAGAAAACAGCCTATAGATACTTCATTTCCACTTTAAACTCACAGATAACACCTCAGAAAAAGAGCTGAAATTAACACAAACTTTTAAGCACAAGCTGGATATTTTTATTACTACTATCATAAATTCCAAGTCGATAAACTCTGGCTTTCCCTTCTACCTAGAAAATGCTCTTCTTCTTCTCTTTCTCACCTGGCATCTCTGTCAGGCTCTTTACACAACCCAAGACCTAGGCAGCCATATTTTATTCTCAGCTACTCCCTCTAAGAAAGTATGCTAATTACTGCCTTGCAGGTCACCTTTTCCTCATCCACGTCTTCCACTCTGCCTTCCACCTGTCAAGGTAAGACACTTGTCCAATTTCTTCCAGGAAGGGCCATCCTGGTCTGTTACTAGGAAAACCCAACCCTTGCCATGACCTGTGCTGTCATCCTCCTGACCTCGATCTGCTCTCTGCTTTCACGTGGAAGGAACTCAGTGCTACATTTCTGCAGCAGGGTTCCTTCTTCACATTTATCATTCAGCTGCATTTTACTATCCGCCTCCATTATCTCTTGAAGGGACCTGACCTAGTTTTATGTTAATCTGTGGTGTTAAACTATCAAACTAAACAGAACAAATTATCTACAGAATTCCATGGCAGTTTCCTCCTGCCTCCTCCCTGCTAAGAGATTAAAGCAGGACCCCAAGTCCTGACCCATGCCAGGGTAGAAACTGCTAATCTAGCCCTTAGAAGTCACACTCTAAATAATCCATCCCAGCTCTGCAAGAACAAATCACAGCATACTCACATTTCATCTTGGGGTTCTCTCTGAGCATCAGATATGTATTAACTAAGTTAATATTTGCTTAATAAATTATAAAGTATTACATAAATGTTGGTTTTAATTGTGGCTATTCTTATGTCTTTCCAGTCTTTCCCTATCTCTTAAGGAAGAGGTAATTAGATTTGAGTGAAACACTTGGATATGGTCCCTGGTGGACCAGAGCATTTCCCTGGAACGAAAACATAGATACAGCTGCTGCAGTTGGCTCCAAGCTACATTTCCTCCCCAGGGAGGTTCTTCTTCAACACCCACAAGGGAAAGAGGCTGTCCTGCTCTAGAAAAGGCAGTAGTGTCCATAGCAGCACATATAGAATAGGGACAACAGTCTTCTGTGGGCACCCTGGGGTAGGAAGAAGCCAGTAACATGGAGCCTCCACAGGAGAGAAGCAGAAAATCCACAGAGCTGTCAGCTGGCAGAAGAATTTAGTCCAGGGGTAAGACAACCAGGAGAGGAGTTGACTCCAAGCCCGAAGCAGGTCAGGTCCCCTCTCCACTGAATCTTAGTTTCTAGAGTTCCTCTGGGCTGATACTACTCTCTGCCTATAGAGAGGACGCCCTCCTATCCAACATAAACAAGTTCAGAAGAGAGCTTGCCATATTTTTTAAATGTCTTGTGTTTGTTCCAGGAGGTTCCAATGAATGGGGCCCATATTTGCCAACAAATTCCTGGAGGTTCTAGGAAGAAACTTCATTTCCCCTCCTCTGACCCTGTTCAGTGAGCCTCACCTTATTTTAATACCCAAAAAATCATGCTGTAAATAACAGTAGTTAGCCCTATAAGACTCACCTCTATAAAACCAGCACAGACAGGTGGGTGTGGGTTTTCCACCACCACCACTCCCTTGGTCATTGCTCTGCCCTCTGAGCTTCTGTGGGCTAACTATAATCCCTCTTCTTCATAAGAAGCCCAATATTTGAAAACAGCCATCATATCCTTCCATTAGTTTTGTCTTTTACATGTTAAACATTTCCACATTCTTCATATGTTCTTTATACTTCACAGTTCCCAAGTCCTAATTCACGATAGTCAACAAAAATCTCAAATCATTTTCACACAAATGGCTACTGAGTCAGGTCTTACCCTTCTTTTCAACTGATTGTTAAAGCCTGCATGCAGATTTTATATGTGCCCCCTGTTAAATTTCATCTTGTTCTTAGGCTAGCATTCCAAAAGACAGGATTATTTGGAACTATAATTCTGTCACCTATAATATTGGTTTTCCCTCTTTGTTTCATACCATCTGAAGTTTGATGAGCCATGCATATTTGCTGTGTCTACTGAAGTCACTGCTAAAAGAGGTGAAGAAGACAAGATCTACAAAACCTTCTCCTTTTCATTAGACATCTTTCTCCAGACTTTCAGAGAGTCATTGATGAATAATTTTGGTGTATAGTAGCCAAACTAAGAGTATTATCTTTAAGTTCACGGTCATTACCTTTTTTATGAAGCTTTACTGAAATTAATATGTCCTTTTTATACTCCTTTCTCCTGATCTACTAAATTATTAATACTACCAATATAGGACACTATGCAAGTTTTCACATTATCATCAGCATTATATAGCTCCTGATGATGTCTTTTTATGAGACTTTCAAGCGTTCTATAAAACATCTACCTAAGAATTTTACCAGAGTCCAGGTCAAATTCACTGATTAGCAAGAGCAATCATAACTTTTTTATCATAAGCATTTACTCAGAGTCCAGACTTGAGAAGTTTTGGGTCGATTCGCTGGTTGGTTTGGTTAGTATACCAGTTTCTTCCTTTGCTCCATCTCTCTGCTAACACCAGGTCCTATGCTACTCTCAATTCAAGTTTCTCCCTGGCTCTTTAAGAAGTCACTAGTGTGTAGAAGACAAAATATGTTCAAATATATATGAAAGTATTCTATTTGCTCTATGTCTATACTCCACATGTGACCAAATGTGTGTCTGCATGATGTAAGCCCAAAACCAGAGAGAAAAGTAGGACCAGGGAAGGAACACAAAAACCCTGTGTTCTTGCTGCCATCTGCTAATGTGAAATGTCACCTTTCTTAACTCCAAAAATGAGAAAACTCTATCTCAGGTTGGGCTTTCTGGTTTCTTCCTCCTACCATAGACACACACACACACACAAACACACACACACACACACACACACGCACACAAACCCCTCTTTGACTTCCATCTCCAACCTTAATCATAGTTCTTTCTCAAACTCTGAGTGACGATATTCCAGTATTACCTCAGTTATGGGAAGACCCAGAGATTCCTTCTCTATTTAGTGATCATTTAAATGCCTCTTACCCTAGCCCATTAATTGTCAGATGTTGCAATTTTTCTATGGCAACTTATTATTGGAAAATTATTGTAACTAATTCACTTATTTATTTATTCATTCATTCCAAAAGTACTTATCAACGTCTTCCTGTGTGCTTGCTGTCAGGGCAGCACTGCAAGAACTAAGAGAAGGAATCCTGTACCAATGTAGAAGTTTCTAAAGAACCCACAGTTAGGTGAGATAAGTTGAGCATTTGACTTGTACAGAGAATAAGGGCAGGAGAAACAAGAAAAAGAAAGTATCCCCAGCTTCTGACAAATGATTAGAGCCTGGACAAAGTTTGAAAATGGCTTTACCAACAGTCACCCAGCTGCTTGTCCAAGGAGAAAGAATGGCTTCCCAGGGGAGTGGGATCTGAGTTAATTCAGATCTTTCTATATTGCATCTCTCATAGAGTAAATGATATAGGATTGCTTATCTGCATTTCCAAGTCTCACTTTCTTGGAAAAGGAAAATAGTCTGAGATGAGCAGCTGCCTGAGAGATATGCATGACCTCAGAGTAGGACCACCCCCGACCAGGTCATGGGCACTCCCCCAACCTTCCAGAATGGAACCAACCTTACCAGGTATGGTTCTCCTATTGATGCCCAGCCAGGATTGTCAGGTAAATAGCTCACTGCTAATTGGAAGAGCTCTATGCTGCTCTCTGATTCTGACATTTCTGTTGTTACGAAAGAATTTGGAAAAGCACTGTAGGATAGTAGACTATATGCAGGAGCTTTGGAGTCAAGCAAATCTGAGTTCAAATCACGACTCCACCATAATGACCTTGAATAAATGACAAACTCACTGGGTATTAGTTTCTCTTCTATAAACAGGAGACGGTAAGGCCTATCTCCAGTGCTTGCTGTGATGAATAAATGAATAAACGGAGCATAATGTGCGGTCATAACAGGATCTTGGTTAATACTAGTTACCTTCCTCTTTTCTCTTGGGCCCAGATCTAGAGGAGGAAGCAGTCCAGTGGTGACAGCGAAAACCAGACCACCTGGCTGATCTTAGTGGGCTTCGGGGAGCTGCATCACTTGGGCTTCCTCCCCTTCATCTTCTTTCTGGCCATCTATGTGGTAACAGTCGGGGGCAATGTCCTCATTGCGCTGGCTGTAGCCTCTAGTCGGACTCTCCACATACCCATGTACTTCTTCCTCTGCCACTTCTCCCTCCTGGAGATTGGCTATACCTCCAACATCGTGCCTCAGCTGTTGCGGAGCTTCCTAGAAGGGAGGGAAGCCATCTTGCTGGTCAGCTGTCTGGTCCAGTTCTACATGTTTGCCTCGCTGGCTGCAACTGAGTGCCTCCTGCTCTCCGCCATGTCCTACGACTGTTACTTGGCCATCTGCCACCCCCTTCACTACCCTGCCCTGATGAGCACCTGTTTGTGTGGCTGCCTGGCTGCTGGAGCCTGGTTCAGTGGTTTCTCATTCTCCACCTTCACTCTGACCCTGGCGGCCCCTCTGCCCCTTTGCCCTGGTAGCAGAGAGATTGACCACTACTTTTGTGACTTTGCTCCAGTTACAGGGCTGTTCTGTGGGGATGTGGCAGCCATGTGGGGAGCTGGAGTGAGCATCTCAGGCTTCCTGATTGTGGCCCCCTTCCTATTAATTGTGGCATCCTATGCCTTCATCCTGAGGACTGTGCCACGAATACCCTCAGGCCATGGTAGAGAGAAGGCCTTCTCTACCTGTTCCTCCCACCTCAGTGTGGTCGGGGTGTTTCATGGCACCCTCATTGTAGTCTATGTAGCCCCAACAGACCACATGCCCCCCTTGCTCCGAAAGGCCTTCTCTGTCTTCTACACTGTGTTCACCCCTATGGTCAACCCCATCATGTACAGCCTTAAGAACCAACAGGTAAATGGTGCCCTTCATAGGCTCTGGGGACAGCTCATCCCAAGACATACCCCACTGAGGGAAATGGGACAGCTATTGACTTCTTCCTGGATTCCAGCTTAGCCCCTTCCTCAAAGTCTAAAGGACCAGAGAGCACTGTGATGAAAAGACAGAGACTGTGGGATTGAAACTTTATCTCTCACAGAATGAAGTAACTTCATTTTTCCAGTTGCAATTGGGCAGGTATCAAAATACATGCTTGACACAGGGCCTAAATACCATAGACACTCCATAAATATTAGTTGAAAAAAATTAATGAATTAATCAATACTGAAAAGAATGTGAGAGGGAACAGAGCATAACATCAAGTGGGGAACATTTGCAGATTATTAATCCAAGGTGACAAGGACTGAGGTTGACAGATAGGGAAAGAGAGTTAAGGAGATGGTAATAAGAACCATTAAGAATTAAGATAATGTCTCATAACATGCTTCAAATTAAATCTCAGAAACAGAGAAAGAAAACTCCACAACCTAAAGTCTGTAAAGTAGTGATGTAGGTAGTGGTGGGATATGAGCCACTCTCACTGCATATAGATAGCACTCCTCCTAGGGAAAGGAAGGGTCAGTTAGAGGGGAGGAAAGAACTCTATGCACTCATGCCTGTAGCCCAGAAGCCCAATTAGGCCACTGCTCTGGGTCTTCCCATTAGTCCTCCTATCATTGATATTGGACCAATAGGTAGTAGGGGAAAGGAAGGAGCCAATTAAATAAAGAAAGAAAAAAATAAATTGAACCCAATGAGAGGATTCTGAAATTTTACCTCTATCAAAGAATCTTCGAAGTCTTTTTAAAATGACACAAAAACATTTCTAATTTTTTTGTTTAATATATCAACAAGTTTCTCAACATGTGATATGTAAACCATCTATACCAGAATAATCTGGAGTTGTTGTTTACAAATGCAGATTTCTAGGCTCCTCACCAGACCTAAAAAATCAGAATCTCTAAAAATGGGGCCCAGGGATCAGCATTTAACAAATACCACAACTGATTCTCAGTGTAGGGAGAGGGCATGGTTTCCAGGGATGAGAGGGATGATAGTAGAAAAATAGAGCAAGAAAAAAGAAAATATAGTTACTCATGGATGTAAAGAGATGTAACCCTGAGTGGTGAGAATAAGATAGTTGTATGAAAAGGGTCAGTGAGAGGATCTGGAAGAAAGTAGAAAATCTGGAATAACAACTGCCCTATCTGGGTGGAATTGGAATATAGAACAAGAAAAAAAGAATATAAAATTTCCCTGTCTGGAATGTTGCTGGGGAAATGGGGAAGATCTAGGCTGTATCAGAGTTTTAAAAATGTCTCTGTGATGTTTTTTATTTGCATTAAAATCAAAAGTGAAATCGTGTGTTGTGTGTGACAATGTCCTGGCGAGAGGACCAGGATAGAGTGAACAGGGAGCACATCAGTTTCCCTGAACAAAGAGCCCAGTGCGCCCCTCAGGATGCAGGACTCTCACCATGCCCAGAGGAGTTTGTTTACTCTCTATATGAGGGGCACTGAGAACAGGTAGGGATATGTAGGGAATGTCCAGGAGGCATTAGAGGTGTGGGTCCCAAGACCTGCACAAAGCATGTGGCTGCCTTTATGGTATTATTTCAAGGGTTTTGAGAAAGCTCCAAGACCTTCCCCTCACCTCACCACCTGAACCCCATAAGCAGTCCTCCGCCTACTCCTAAAGCCAGAAATTCTAATTTAAAGTGTCTTCATTTTAATCATAGGTCAAATGTACATAGTACTGTGGTATAGAGGAAAGAAGCAGACCTATCTATGTTTTGATCCCAGTTCTGCCACATGCTAGCTTAGGATAATTACTTAACCTCTTTGACTCTCAAATTCCTCATCTGTAATATGACAGGAATAATAATAACAATAATAATAATACATACATATATACATCCATACATATTTGTATGCATACTTTACAGGATTTTTGTGAAAATCAAATGAAAGACATATAATAAATTCCTCTATCTCTGTGCTTTTATTGGCCTATGACACACTTTAATAAACATTAGCTCTCCCCTCACCCTACCTCTCCTGAAGGAAAGTCAAGAGACAACCTCGCCCTTTGGTCACAACACCACTGAGGGCCAGCCTTTCCTTGAGTGGAACCCTGATTGCATATAAACATGAGGCACAGCTGCTCTTTCCTATTACCTGGCATAAAAGGACTGAGACAACACTGGGAGGATGACAGACCATAAGAAAACTGGTCCTAAGTAGACGAGAAACCCTGGAGGAAAGAGCCAGAGAAGGAAAGTAAAAAGGAGGAATGGGAAGGGAAGGATGAGGAAGGGGAAGAGAGAAGAGGGAAATGGAAATAGAAGCAGCAGCAGGATAATGGAAAGGGGAAAAAAGTAACAAATGGGAAAGATGATAAAGAAAAGTAGTAGAAGAAAAGGAGAAGAGAAGAATTTGGGAAGCCTTTCCCAGATTCCTCCACTTGGACCACACATTTATTTTCCTAATGAAAAGGAAACAGGTGTGTTTTTAATGGATTGTATAAAATTTTTAAGTTATTAATAGGACTTCTGCTCAATATTGCATTGTAAGTCCATGCTTTGTGATACCCCATTTACAGCAAGCACTTAACAGTAATTGAAAACATGCAAAAAGAGAAAATTTAAAAGGCATGTAATGGTTCAAAAGCAAGACAAATATCTCCACGAGCCACAAATGTAAGAAAATTGTTAATAAAAGCTGTGAGTAGGACTGAAGCTGAGGGCCTGCTGGATTCCGGGCTTAAGCAGTTACAGGCAGCTATGAGTTCAGCTCCTCCAGGTCAACAGAGACTAAAAGTGCTCCATCTACAGCAGGAGATAGAAGCTCCATCTAGAGCCAAAGTCACTTTAGAAATAAGGGACTGGAAACAGGGTCTCTTTTTCATTAAAAAGAAACGACAATAATAGCCTCAAGTAGAGGCTATTATTCTCCCAAACCCAGGTATATCTGGGTCTAGAAGTAACCAATCTCACTCCTGGCACTTTGAGACCATCACCAACTCCACTTTATTTTAAAGTCTCCTATTCCTTTGAGGTTTATATATTTTGGCCACATGCCTATGTCTCCCTTCAGTTACTCTCCCTCCTTCCTTGAGAATGCTGGCACTTGTTTCGTAGAATTTCTCTCCATCCAAAGATCTATTCCTATTCTGAGTTATTCAAACATCCATGAGCGTCCTATCCAAAACCTAGGCTCCGCAACCCGATAAGCATCTCCTCTGCTCTGCTTCAGTCACTCATCCCTATGGCCCCATCCTGTATCTTGCCATCACCCAGAAGTGCATCACCTCTGAAACTATAACCTCAGACATCTGCTATTCTCACCAACCTTTTATTCTTTCAGTTTATTTGCTCAATTGCTCCCAATACTACTGTTTCAATTCCATTGAGACATTCAGTCCATTGATAGTCACTTCTACTGTATTTCTATGTATTAGCTTCCTTCTGTCTTCACTTCTCTCCTTATCCAGATAAAATTCCACAGTCCAAAATATAAACCACTTTTCCAACATCTTCCATTACCTTGCCTCATTATCTTTCTGTCCACTTGCCTGGAAAAAATCTAACCCCAAATGCATAGTCTCATAGGTGCCTTTAGAGTAAAGATGAACCTCCTTAATATGACTTGGCCCCTGTATGCCTCTAGATCTATGCAGACATATTTCTTACCACTCACAGTCTCATATCTATGCTTCAGTCATAATGATTATCTTTCATTTCCTTGAATTCACCAAACTCTCAGGCCTTTTCATATGCTTTTTGCTCTACCTGTAACAATTTCCCATCAACTATGCCCAGCTCTTGCATAAAAAGTGGGCAACAAAGATTTGTTGAGTTAATTTAATCAATGAAAGCACGAGTAGATAGATAGCTGGACCAATTATAAATAAGCTATGCCTACTATTCATCCCATCACATCTCCAAGTCAACATCATTTAATACCCTTTAACATGTACAGGCTTGCCAGTATTTCAAGAAGACCTACAGAGGCTTCCTTTTAGCACTACCACTATTACTCTTGTGCATTTTCTTAGAAAGTATTGATCTAGTTATAATTCTTCTTTCACAATGTCCATCCATCTATCTGAAACCAAGACCTTATGCTCCAATAATAATAATCAACTTTTTCTAAGTATATATATATATCATGTCATTTGTGCTTCACAACAAACTGTGAGGCAGACATTATTGACACCATCTTATAGTTGAAGAAAACTAGACTCAGAAAGGTAAATTTAAGGCCATTAAGATGATAAGGAGTGAATCCAAGACTCAAAAACTCTGATCTTTTTTATCTCAAAGTCCATGTTCTTTTCATGATTAGCATTGTCATTCTTGGTCAAAAACAAAAGAGAGGAAGAGGAGAAAAGAGAAAGCACATGAACACAGGCATTACTTTTACGCTTGGATAACGAAAGTAGAAGAAACCAGATTTTTAGAGAACAAAGGAACAGAGAACGTTGGGAGGGAACAGAGAGCCAGAGAAAGATGACTGAGCAAGGACGAATTTGAGATAAGGAATGGATCCCCAGCAAGCCACACCGTGGGTTTCAGCACCAAGGACAGCACACATCCCACGGTTGTTGGGGGTTAGAGCAGAGAGCTTTATCTTCCCTGTTTGCGTTGGGAGAGTGTGAAAAGGGGTGAAGACATCTCCTTTAACCCCGAAAGGAAGTAGACAACAGGGAAGAGGAAGAGACCTGGCATTTTGACAGTGCCTGAGAGAGGAGGACATAAAGGCAAATCTTCGACCTGGCCTTGGACAAGACCAACAAACTTTCCCAATCTAACTTCCTTTTTCTCTCCCCCGTGTCACCTGCTCTCTATCTCTTGGGATTCTGTGTGAATCCTTTATTCTTGGCCTAACCCCAGGGAGCCTTTGTTTTGGATAAGCGTTGAGGTTTTTATCAAGAACAAATCAATGAGGTATCACCTCACTCTGGTCAGAATGTCTATAATTAACAAGAACAAATCATTCCCCCAGGAAGTAAAGGAGCTGAAAAGGATGAGTAACAAGAGACAGAACATCCTATGATCAGGATATGCCCATGTCTGCACTCCATGGTCTTCTAGGACCTCCTGGTAAAACTCCTCATACCATCCTCCCACCAGCAGCATTTCCAACAAAGTCATCAAGTTTCCTAACAAGACAGAATAACCATTGTTCCAGAAAGTAGAGTTCCTGACTGATACATTAACCCCCAAAAGGTACACACCTGGAGTTTGCTCCAAATCATAATGCCTGCACATGAGACAAATCACAAAATTAGTGACCCTAGTTATATGTCCAAAGAGGACTTAGAGAAGAAAGAGCTATGAATCAGAGTCAGGGCAAGGTATAGAAACTAGACACAAAGATTGTAAGAAGTTAGACTCCTCAAGCTATGCTCAGTGCCAAAAATTCTACCATGAAGAAGGAGGCACTTCAAACAGGTACCAGCTAGATAACTATCCAACTTCTCTGGGGGATAGGCACTAGATCCCCCCAAAAGTGTTTTTACTCTAGTCCTGCCTCCTAACTTAAAGCCCTAGGCTTTGAGATGGAATGGAAATTCACACTGTGATCACACCTCTTAAATATGAGAATAACCTCATCATATCTCTAGAAGGTTAATTAGCTGGTGTTCTGGGCTGAATGTTTGTTTTCCCAAAATTCATATGCTGAAAGTCTAATCCTCAAGGTGATGGTATTTGGAGATGGGGCCTTTGGGAAGTAATTAGGTCATAAGGGTGGAGCTCTTATGATGGGATTAGTGCCCTTATAAGAAGAGACACTCCAGAGCTTTCTCTCTGTCTCTGTCTGTCTGTCTGTCTCTCTCTCTCTCTCTCTCTCTTCCTCCCCTCTCCCTTCCTCTCTCCCTCCACCATGTGACCCAGAGAGAAGGTGGCCATTTGAAAACCAGGAAGAGAGCCCTCACCAGGAAGCAATTTGCCTGGCACCTTGATCTTGGACTTCTCAATCTCTAGAACTGTGAGAAATAAATTTCTATTGTTTAAGACACCCAGTGTACAGTATCTCATTATAGCAGCCCAAACTAAGACAGCTGGTGTACAGGAGTGATGGGCCTCAGGTATTCCTGAGAAAATTAAAACAATCTATGAGCTAATCCTCTAGGATGGTCTGACCACTACAAAACTTCTCTCTGGAACAAGGGTGGGAAGGTACAGAAGAGGGAATAATAATAGCTTATATTTTCTATGTGCTTACTATGTGTAGGCACTGTTCTCAGTGCCTTGTATTAACTCATTTAATCTTCACAATAACCCGATAAAGTAGGTACAATTATCATCTCCATTTTACAAATAGTAAAAGTGAAGCATAAAGAGATAGAGTGATCTCCTCAAGGTCACACATCAACAAGTATCAGAGCTTAGATTTTGACCCAGAAGGCTGACTCCAGAGTCTATGCTCTCCACCATTACGCTCCAGCTGGTTGTAACCAACAGAGTAATTCCCAGAGTAGTAAGTCTCACCCTATGAGACCCAAGGCCCTATTTTAAATTCAAAAATTGAATAATTTCCTCTTTATTACTCTGAAATTAAATTCACAGGTAATATACCCTAGCGTCACACATAATCTCATTAAAATTAACATAATGCACTAAATGCCAAATAAGAAAGAAATAAAATGGAAATAATTCATTATAAAATAATACGTATTTTAGTAGAAATGCTTGGATACAACCACACCAGAAGACATAATATAATATAGTAGTTGGATGTAAGACTCCAAGACAGAGAACCATTGTGAGTGTAGTAGCTGCAAACACAGATGAATACAGATGTGTCACATTGGCAACTCAAGAATCATAAGCAACATTGCCAACGATGATAGGATTTCCTGAAATGATAAATAACCTTGTTAAAGTTCCAAACAAAACAAAGTACAATTTCCTCTTGGTTTACACGATAGTTATATTCCTAGAAAATTCAGTGTATATTAATTCCATGAAAAAAAATTCTTTGTGTTAGGCTTAATTAATTCTTAATAGGCTTTATACCTACATGAATTTCCACCAAGAGATTTTTTTAAAGTCAAGCAGGACACAGAAAAATTCTTCAGAATATAGTATTGTTCTGTACATTGAAAGATAGATAGACCCCACTCCCCAAGTACTAGTAGCTCCCTCTAATCACTGTGACAACCAAAAATGCCTCTACACATTCCAAAATTGCCTCCTGGGAGTCGTATCATCACCTTGTGAATCACAGCCCTAAAGCCTGTAACTTCCAGACCTCAA
The DNA here is from genome assembly GCF_021613505.1 of Equus quagga. Taxonomy (NCBI): domain Eukaryota; kingdom Metazoa; phylum Chordata; class Mammalia; order Perissodactyla; family Equidae; genus Equus; species Equus quagga. The sequence continues at coordinate 19,275,053 of NC_060267.1, read as the reverse complement.
ACAGTGACGCCAGACTTGAATCCTCCAGGGAGAGGCTGGTGTTCTCCCCTGGAGACAGGTGCAACTTTAAACCTCTTGACCCATCAAGACAGGTAAAGTTTCTGAGAAGAAGCTGTGGTGGGAAACCAGAGTACCTAGTTTAGATGTGTCTCCACTTACACTTCAAAAAGAAAAGTTTCCAAGGATTCTTAGATCTGAGAAACTAATGTCTTCTTAAAAGAGGAGAGACACCCAGGGGGAGGCTATATGTGAACTTCAGGAAATTAACCAAGGGTCACCTTCTGTCAAAGAACTACACGTGGCCTGCAAACAAAGAGAGAGAAGATGCAGGGCAGAATTGAGAACAACTTTCTGATGCCAGAAGGGTACATTAAATGCTTTGAGCCATTGGACACATACAAGAAAGACCCAAACAACATTTACTACTCAAAATTAGTTGGTCACCATCCATGTAGATGAGAACTCTATGGAAGAAACTCAGCCTTGAATCTGGGGAGAAAGAACTGTATTGGGAAATTTTCATACAGACAAACCTCAAATCACATCCCTGCTTGGTAGTCCACCAGAAGAACCCGAAGACAGGAAATAAATAACTGGATTATAACCAGCCTTCTGGGTTTCTCCAAATGAATGGTCCAAATTTAAGGAATGTGCTCTGCTGGGGCCTATGGATTTACATATTTTGGATATTCTGGGACAGTCTCAATTTTATATGGTTTAGTTCTTGTCAAAAATGAGGATGTGTTAAATGTGCAACGAAACATAATTTCATTTTTAAAAATTTACAACACTTTACATGTAAATAAATATACAAATAAGAAAATAAAACTTTGTCAGACCATAAGTTCTGGTTTGGGACTTAGAAAGTGTGGTCTCTATACCTCCAGGGCACTAGACTTGGGACAATGAGGGCTCTGTCCTCTCTAAGTGCACATGATCATTTTTTTAAGAGGTTGGGCTTAATTTCAACTTACACTTTAGAAGAAACACCAGCTGGCTCTTAGGACCCCTGATCTGACATACAACAGGGCTGGTGGTCGTCCTGGAAGCTCTTCTTTCCACAACCACTCTCATTTCTTCATCTTCAGTCCAATTCAGTAACATTACTAGGACACTCCCATTCATTGCAATTACTACTTTGGATCTGAGGTAAAGACAGAGAACAGGTTGACCCTCAAGATTTTGGAATACTTTACTGGTACATGATTCCTGCTGGAACTATGGGACCAGGCTGGACACAGCCAAAAGCTAGATTCAGAGAAGGATATTCTGCCAAAGATTTTATAGAGAGATCCTGACATATCAAAAACCCTCCAATATTCCCTTTACCATAACCACCGAAATCTTATAATTTATCCACTCGACAAATTTTTTGACCACTTAATATTATTATGTATGACTCTAGCTCTTCACAAGAATATAAGCATCCTAGGGGTGTGGATTTTTGTCTGATTTATTCACTGCTGTATCTCTGGTGCTTGGGACAGTGCTTGACACATAATAATCAAAAGTGTGATGGGATGTGTAAACTGAAAATCATTATGCCAATATTAACTTCCAATTATGATGAGTTAAGATAGATTCTGGTTTTGCTCTGGGGAAACACAGATACTTCTCCTTCCTCCCTAGTCTCTCCCTAGACATTTTCTGATGCTGCCCCATCTAACCAAGGATTCAGGCATAGAGCATCTCCATTCTATCCTCAGGTTCTATGTGTCCTCCCACCCTCCATGAAGTCCATATTGGTTGGGTCAGTTCAGGGGATGAGACCAGAGCAACTCTCCCACCCTCTGACACACAGGTGTCTGCACTAAGGTTACTGACTCAAAACTATCATGCTCTGTGATATGAGGCAATCCAGCCCTGGAATGCCATTATTAACACTACTTGATGCAAAGATGAAGTATATTCTGATCGTCTCCCTCCTTTGCTGCCTTCTTGCAGCCTATGAAGCCAAAATCTATAATAAATGTGACCTGACCAGAGACCTAATGGCCAGAAGTGTGAGGTCACTTGCACAAGCCAAGAGGATAGAAGAGACCCTGGAAAACTGTATGATCCCTTGAGCCACTCTCTCCTCTTCCCTCTCCTCATTCAGTTGATAAGTTTTTCTACTGCCTCCCTTTTTTCTGTTTTTCTACCTGTCTCAACTCACTGGCTGAAGACTCTCTTTCCATTCTGCATGCTTATGCCTCTCTCCCCAGGGATTTGCATGGTAGAATATTCAAGTGATGACGAAACCAATGAATTTTTTGATTATGCAATCTTCCAGATCAACAGTTGCAAGTGGCGCAGAAATAACACAGGCCCACAAAACGCCTCTGCAATGTTCCTTGCAGTTGTAAGGACTCCATACCTTTCTGAGACTTTGGGACTCCACACCTAGAGGTCTAGAATCTGACTTCAGACCTAGACTTGCAGCTCTAAGACTCACTCTGATTCTTTTTTTTTCCCCAGGTCAGGCAGGTGAAAGGTGGAAAGAACCAGAGAGCCTACTGCAAAAACAAGGGGGGTGGGGGGGAGGAATGGATACAGCAAAAGCAGCGTTGAGAGGGAAGTTTATACTGATAAACTACATTAAGTAAGAGGAAAAATCTCAAATAAACTATCTAACTTTACATCTCAAAAGTATTGGTGAGGATGTGGAAAAACTGGAACTCTCATATACTGCAAGTGATAGTGTATGTAGGTATAATCACGTTAGAAAACTGTTTGGAGCTTATCTACTAAAGCTGAACAATCTCTAATCCAAAATTCTTCTCCTACATATATATCTAACATATATGTATACATATGTTCACCAAAAGACACATACTAGAATGCCCATACCACCACTATCTATAATGGCCAAAAATGAAATTACCCAAATACCTATCAAGAATAGAATAGAGGATTCTGGGAAGACGGCAAAGTAGGAAACACCAAGAATTTGTCTCCCCACCTAGACAAAAATTGCACTGGTAGAATCTGATGTCACTGTTTTGGAATTCTAGAGTCTGTTTGAAGGCTTGTAACTTCCAGAGGAAGTGTTGAATGGTAAGCTGTGGTTAATTTCAGTCCATTTCAGCACTTAACATTGTAGCAGCTGCCTATCCCCTGCTCCCTAGCCCCAGGGCAGGCAGCCATGCAGTGTTCCAGCAGCAACTTGTGCTCAGTTTAAGAGACCCAGTGTGAGCAAAACAATCCTGTCCTCCAAATATCAGTTATCTGTGCTCTGGTCACTGATTGTTGCTTCTGACCACAAAGGTGAAGACAAAGAGGTCAGCAACCATTGTTGTTGTACCTCCCCCATTGTTGCAAGCCCCTCCCCCTCCAGGGGATTTAATGGGCCAGCAACTTCCCCTCTCCCACTTTTCTCTTGATCCGCCTTTGGGAGCCATACATTAATTACTAGGACATTCAAAAGAAACTGTATATATGGAGGAAATTAGAAAGCTACTCTGCATGCCCAGGGAAAGGTTCAGGCTCAGAAAAGACCTTAGGTTAACACCTCAGGCTGGCCACTGGCACAGAAACAGCCTACAACAATCAAAGCAAAAAAAAAATTGCAAAACCTGGAGAACAGGGGAGAATTTGATTTCCAGAGTTACTGTATTATAAGATTTAAATGTCCAGTTTACAGCAAAAAATTACGAGGCATACAAAGAATCAGGAAAGCATTGCTCATTCAAAGAAAAACATAAATTAACAGAAATTGTCCTAGTAAAAGACCTTTTGGCAGATTTACTAGACAAAGACTTTAAAACAATTGTCTTAAAGATGCTCAAAGAACTAATGGAAAGTCTGCAAAAATTCAAGAACATGATGTATGACATGAAGTCAGCATCATGGCTGAATACAATGTCCTTCGTTCCTGTCTCCCCCAACAAAAATAACAATGTGGCATCATCCATGGGCAGAATTGCTTTTGTGAAAGCTACAGGACCCAGAACCATACACGAAGTGACTCAAGAGAAGTCTCACCCACCCCTATGTCAGGCAATAGGCTTATGAACCTCAATTCTGACTTTGGATCCATGCAGTGGCCTGAGAACCAAGCTCCAGCCCCTCTCAGCCACAGTCTGGGACCCTGAAAACACTGTCCTAGACAATCAACCATAGGTGAGAGAGCCTTTGGGGAAGCCCGGGTTTCCACCAGAGAAGTTCCAGCACATCACTGGAGAAAAAAAAATACGAGTTTGGATGCATTGAGAAGTGTAAGAGGAACAGTTTGACTCTACCCAAATTACCCCTCCCCTAAGGTGGCACAACTTAGGTCCAAGAGAAATCTTCTTGTCCCCAATTTCTCTTACAGGGGGAAGTGAGAGTGTATGAGTAAGTGTCCAGCTTCCTCAGCTGCACATAATGCTGCCAAAATGGCTCATTTCTCTCTCACCATATCCAGAGTACTAAATCATGAGCTCTAACACTCAAGGTGGGGAGACTTGGGGAGTGGCAGGTAGGACTCTTAGAGGGCAGTAAAGGAATGTAGATCCTACAAGCTACATTGCCAACTCCATCAAGAAACCCACCCACTGGCAGCCACTATGGAAAACAGTATGGAGATTCCTCAAAAAATTAAAAATAGAACTACCATATGATTCAGCCATCCCACTACTGGGTATCTATCCAAAGAGCTTGAAGTCAGCAATCCCAAAAGTCCTATGTACCCCAATGTTCATTGCGGCATTATTTACAATGGCCAAGACATGGAAGCAACCTAAGTGCCCATCAACAGATGAATGGATAAAGAAGATGTGGTACATACATACAATGGAATACTACTCAGCTGCAAAACAGAACAAAATCATTCCATTTGCAATAACATGGATGGACCTTGAGGGAATTATGTTAAGTGAAATAAGCCAGCTAGAGAAGGATAATCTGTGTATGACTCCATTCATATGAGGAATTTAAAAATGTGGACTAAGAGAACAGTTTAGTGGATACCAGGGAAAAGGTGGGGTGGGGGGTGGGCACAAAGGGTGAAGTGGTGCACCTACAACACGAATGACAAACATTAATGTACAACTGAAATTTCACAAGATTGTAACCTATCATTAACTCAATAAAAAAAAAAAAAAGAAAGAAACCCACCCACTGGGGACACTTCACCTGTGGATCCCCTCAACTGGCCGCCCATAGGCACCCTAAGCACTCTGCATGCCTCACTCACACACACCCTTGTGGCCGTGTCCCTGTGTGCGCTCCCAATGGTGGCCACAAGAGCAAGCTTTGGCAGGCAGCCAGTGAACACACACAGACAGACAGCCAGAATCTGCGTGCCATGGAGGAACCACAAACCTGAGTTTTAAGGCCACTACTGGGAAAACAAAAGGGAGACCGTCAGCATTTGGCCTAGTGCATTGCAGAATCAAGAAAAGGCATACAAGGTTAAAAATTCTGCCACAAGAGGAAGCAAGAAGCATGAAACAAGTGTATCAGTAGAAAGTCTGAAACAGACTCGGAATCCCTAGCAGGGATGATGGAAGGTATTTCTCTGCCTCAGGAAGTTATTAAAGACTGGAGGAAGTGACTTCTACTTCAAGTGTGAAGAAAGCAACACAAAACTTCAAGTAACATGAAAAATCAAAGAAATATGATACCACCAAAAGATCACAATAATACAGTAGTCCCTCCTTATCTACAGAGGATACGTTCCAAGACCCCCAGTGGATGCCTGAAACCACAAATAGTACCAAGCCCTATATATACTGTTTTTTCCTATACATACATACTTGAGGTATGACAGCAAAACTAGCACAAATTTCTTTCTCCTTCTTCACAATTTCATGGATAGAAGATTTGTTCTTACCATAGATCTTAGCAACCTCAGCATGCAATTTTTTTCTTTCCTTATTAAGTCAAGAACTTTCACCTTTTCACTTAAAGTAAGCACTGTACGGCTTCCCTTTGACATATACAAATTGCCAACCTCAGTACTCTTGTGCTTTGAGGCCATTATTAAGTAAAATAAGGGTTACTTGAACACAAGCACTGCAATATTGCAACAGTCAATCTGACAACCAAGACAGTTACTAAGTGACTCATGGGCAGGTACGACATACAGCATGGATATACTGGACAAAGGGATGATTCACATCCTGGGCAGGATGGTGGATGGTGTGAGATTTCATCACACTACTCAGAATGGTACACAATTAAAAACTTAGGAATTATTTCTGGAATTTTCCATTTAATATTTTCAGACCATCTTTGGCTTCAGGTCACTAAAGATACAGAGAGCAAAATCACAGATAAGGGGGTCTACTGAATCCAAGTAACCAATCCAAAACACATGAAGATCTGAAATTTACTCAATAAAGAATTCAAAATAACTATTTTAAGGAAACTACATGAGCTACATGAAAATGCCAAAAGATAATTCAATGAAATCAGGAAAACAATACACAAACAAAAGGGGAAGTTTAACAAAGATATATAAATCATACCAAAAGAACCAAACAGAAATTCTAGAGTTGAAGAATACAATGAATGAAATGAAAAATGGAACACAGAGCATCATCAGCATAATGAATAAAGCAGGAAGAAGGACCTGTGAGTTAGAAGACAGGAAATTTGATATAGTCCAGAACAAAGAAAAAGAATGAAGAAAGTCTATGTGATCTATGGGATACCATCGAAAGGATCAATGTGCAAATTATTGGAATTCCAGAAGGAGAAAAGACAGTAGGGAACAGGAAACTTATTTAAAGAAATAATGGCTGAGAATTTCCCAATCTGGGGAGAGATTTGGACATTCAAGTTTATGAAGCTCATATGTAACCAAACAAACTCAACTTAAAGACATCCTCTCCAAGACACATTATGATAAAACTGTCAAAAATCAACCATAAAGAGAATCTCAGGAGCAGCAAGAGAAAAGAAGATTGTAACTTACAAGGAAACTCATAAAGCTATCAGTGGATTTTAAGCAGAAAACCTACAGGCCAGGAGAGAGTGGGATGATATATTCAAAATGCTGAAAGAAAAACACTGCCAAGCAAGAATATTATATTCAGCAAACTAATCCTTCAGAAAAGAAGGAGAGATAAAGACTTTCCTACACACACAAAAGCTGAAGGTGTTTATCACCATTAAATCTTTCTTGCAAGAAATTCTGAAAGGAGTTCTTCAAGCTGAAATGAAAAAACTAATTAGTAACATGAAAATTTACAACACACTGATAAAGGTAAATATATGGTCAAAGTAAGATTACTCTAATACTGTAATATGATTATGTTAACCACTTAACTATAGTATAAAGATTTAACGACAAAAGTATTAAAAATAACTAGAGCTACAATAATCTGTTCCATTATACACAATATAAATTACATACACAATATAAGAAGAGGTAAATTGTGACATCAAAAATACAAAATGGGGAATAAAAGGATAGTTTTGTATGCAAAGTTAAGTTTATATCAGTGTAAAATAGACTGTTATAAGATGTTTTAAGTAAGCCTCATGGTAACCACAAAGCAAAAACCTACAGTAGATACACAAAAGATAAAGAGAATGGAATTAAAGCATGAATTCACAGAGAAGACAGCAACAGAGGAAGAAGAGAAAAGGAAAACTACAAAAACACTAGAAAACAATTAAAAAGATGGCATTAGCATGTCTTTACCTATCAATATTACTCTAAATGGAAATGGATTGAATTCTCTAATCAAAAGGCATAGAGTGGCTCGATGAGTAAAAAAAAAACAACACTTGTCTATAGGCTTCATACAAGAATCTCACTTCATCTTCAGGGACACACATAGGCTCAAAGTGAAGGAAGGGAAGTGGAAAACAATATTCCATACAAGTAGAAACCAAAAGAGAGCAGAAATAGTTATACTTATATCATACAGAATAGACTTTAAGCCAAAACTGTAACAAAAAAAAAAGAAAGTCATTAATAAGGATAAAAGGGTCAATTCGTCAAGAAGACATACCACTAGTAAATATGTATGCACTCAACGTCAGAGCACCTAAATATATAAAGCAAATACTAACAGAAATGAAGGAAGAAATAGACAACAATGCAATAATAGTAGGGGACTTTAACATCCCACTTTCAATAATGAATAGATCGTTCAGACAGAAAAGAAATAAGGAAACATTGGACTTGAACTGTACTTTAGACCAAATGAACCTAACAGACATATATAGAACATTTCATCCAACAACAGCAGAACACACATTCTTCTCAAGCACACATGGAACATAAATCCACAATAAATCATATGATAGGTCTCAAAATGAGCCTTAGTAAATTTAGGAAGATTAAAATCATACCAAGTATCTTTTCCAACCACAACAGTATAAAACTAGAAATCAATAACAGGTGAAAACCTGGAGAATTCACAAATATGTGGAAATTAAACAATACATTCCTGAACAACAAGTGGCTCAAAGAAGATACCAAAAGGGAGACAAAAAATGTCTCGAAATAAGTGAAAATGTAAACACAACATACCAAAACCTTGGGGATACAAAAAAAAAGTGGTGCTTAGAGGGAAGTTTATAACAATAAAAGCCTACATTAAGAAAAAAGAGGGCCTGGCCCCATGGCTGAGTAGTTAAGTTCGCAGGCTCCACTTTGGTGGCCCAGGGTTTTACCGGTTTGGATCCTGGGTGCAGACATGGCACTGCTTGTCAAGCCATGCTGAGGCAGCATCCCACATAGCACAACCAGAGGCACTCACAACTAGGATACACAACTATGTACTGGGGGGGCTTTAGGGAGAAGAAAAGAAAAGGATTGGCAACAGATGTTAGCTCAGGTGCCAATCTTTAAAAAAAAAAAAAAAAGAAAAAAGAAAAATCTCAAATAAAAAATTTAACTTTACACCTCAAGTAACTAGAAAAAGATAAACAAAGTAAGCCCAAAATCAGGATAAGGAAAAATATAACAAAGAGCAGAGCAGAAATAAGTGAAATTGAGAACAGAAGAACAAAAGAAAAGATCAATGAAATGAAGAGCTGGTTTTTTTAAAAGATAGTAAAAATTGACAAAACTTTAGAATAACTGAGAAAAATGAGAGGAGATTCAAATAAATAAAATTAGAAGTGATAAAAGAGTCATTACAACTGATATCACAGAAATACTAATGATCATAAGAGACTACTATGAATAATTATAAGCCAATAAATTGGACAATCTAGAAGAAATGAGTAAGTTCCTGGAAACATACAACCTACAAAGGCTGAATCATGATGTAATAGAAAATGTGAACAGATAAATAACAAGTAAGGAGATTGAATCACTAAATAAAAATCTCCCAATAAAAAAAAGCCCAGGACCAGATAGTTTCCCAAGTGAGTTCTACCAAATATTTAAAGAAGCATTAACACCAATCTTTCTCAACTCTTTCAAAAAATTGAAGAGGAGAGAATACTCCCAAACTTGTTTTATGAGGCCAGCATTATCCTGATACCAAAGCCAGATAAGGACACTGCAAGAAGAGAAAACTACAGGCCAATATCCCTGAAGCATGTAGATGCAAAAATTCTCAACAAAATAATAACAAACTGAATTCCACAGCACTTTAAAAAGATCATATCATGATCAACTGGGATTTATGCCTGGGATGCAAGAATGGTTCAATACATGCAAACCAAAAAATGTGTGTTTTTCGTCCATCTCAGTCTATTGATAGTGATACTGTTGGCTAGAAATGCACAGGGGCACTCACCTAGGACCATACTACTTGTGGTGAGCCCCCAAAGACATTTCTCCAATCAGAGCCAGTGTTGTGGCTGGACCAGCCCCTGTTGTTGCAAGATGTACCTCAACAATAACCATCAGGGAACTTTGAAAAAACAAGGTTTATTACTCACAGATCCTGGAGGGTACCCAGAACACCTGGGGCCACACAGTGAGATCACAAGGAGAGAGAGAGAGTATCAACCTGGGTTTCTGTCTTTATTGGGCTCAAGGGTGGGGTGGCTAGGGTTTCAAGGGTTCATTCTTTATTAGTGAACTTAATACGTAAGAATGAGAATTAAAGCATGGGAAAGTAAAAGCAAGGTTACCCAAGTAGTCAGTTATCTAGGTTACCCAGGGGTTTCTAAAAGGGGAACTTGATGAGTGGGGCAGCCCAGCTCTTTATCTAATTATGTAGCTTCTTTTAAAGAAGAAATCACAAGAGAAATTTAAAAATACTTAAAGATAAATGAAAATAACAACACAACATACCAAAACTTATGGGACACAGTGAAAGGGGGAAATTTATAGCTATAAACACATAAAAAAAAGAAAGATCTCAAATCAACAATCTAACTTTACAACTTAAAAACTAGAAAAGAAGAACAAACTAAACTCAAAGCTAGCAGAAGGAAGAAAATAATAAAAATTAGAGTAGAGATAAAAGAAATAGAGAATACAAAAACGACAGAGAAAATCAATGAAACCAAAAGTTGGTTCTTGAGAAGATCAACAAAATTGACAAAGCTTTACCTATATGGACTGAGAAAAAGAGAGAATACTCAAATTACTAAAATCAGAAATGAAAGTGGAAACATTGCTATCAATTCTACAGAAATAAAAAAGGATTGTAAGAGAGTATGATGAAAACAACCGTACACCAACAAATTGGATAAGCTTGATGAAATGGACAAATTTCCAGAAATACCAAACCTACCAAGAACACTTCCTAATTCATTCTATGAGGCCAGAGACAATAAAAAGAAAGAAAGAAAGAAAACCATAGACCAATATCTTTATGAACATTGGTATAAAAATCCCCAATAAAATACTAACAGACCAAATTCAGCAGCATGTTAAAAGATTATACAGCATGACCAAGTGGATTTACTCCTGAAATGCAAGGATGGCTGGACATATGTAAATCAATCAATTAATATACCACATTAACAAAATGGACAAAAAACACAATTATCTCAATTGATGCAGAAAAAAGTTTTCAACGAAATTTAACACACTTTCATGATAAAATACTCACCAACTAGGCATAGAAGAAAACTACCTCAATGTAATAATAGCCATATAGGAAAAACCCACAGCAAACATCATACTCAATGGTGAAAGGCTGAAAGCTTTTCCTCTAAGATCAGGAACAAGGCAAGGACGCCTGCTTTTGTCACTTCTATTCAACATAGTCTAGAAGTCCTGACCAGAACAATTAGGAAAGAAAAAGAAATAAAAGGCATCCAGATTGGAAAGGAAGAAGTAAAATTATCTCTCTTCACAGATAATATGATTTTATATACACAAAACTCTAAAGATTATACACGCAAAAAAAAAAATATCTGTTAGAACTAATAAGTGAATTCAGTAAAGTAGCAGAATACAAAGTCAATACACAAAATTAAGTTGCATCTCTATACACTAAAAATAATCAGAAAAGGAAATTACAAAATTCCATTTACTAAAGCATCGAAACAAAATACTTAAGAATTAACTTAAAAAAAATTAACTTAACCAAGGAGATAAAAGACTTACATTTTTGAAAACTGCAAAACATTGCTGAAAGAAATTAAAGATAAAAAGAAATGGAAACACACCCCATGTTCATGGATTGGAAGACTTAATATTGTTAAGATGTCACGCTTTCCAAAGCAATTTACGGATTCTTTGTAATCCCTATTATAATCCCAATGACTTTTTTGCTAAAATCGAGAAATCTATCCTAAAACTCATATGGAGTCTCAAGGCACCCCAAAAAGCCAAAACAGTCTTGCAAAAGAAGAAAGCTGCAGGGCCGGCCTGGTGGCGCAGCAGTTAAGTTTGCACGTTCTGTTTCTCCGCGGCCCAGGGCTTGCCGGTTGGGATCCTGGGTACGGACGTGGCACCGCTTGGCCAAAGCCATGCTGTGGTAGGCGTCCCACGTATAAAGTGGAGGAAGATGGGCATGGATGTTAGCTCAGGGCCAGTCTTCTTCAGCAAAAAGAGGAGGATTGGCAGTAGTTAGCTCAGGGCTAATCTTCCTCAAAAAACAGAAGAAGAAGAAGGAGAAAGCTGCAGGATTCACACTTCTTGATTTCAAAACTTAATGCAAAGCCACAGCAATCAAAACAGTGTGGCACTGGCATAAAGACAGACATATAGACCAATACAATAGACTAGAAAGACGAGAAATAAATCCTCACACACATGATCAAGTAATTTTTGACCAGGGTGCCAAGACCATTGCTATGGTCTGAATGTTGTATCCCCCTAAAATTCATATGTTGGAATCCTAACCCCCAAGGTGAAGGTATTGGGAGGTGGGGTCTTTAGGAGGTGATTGGGTCATAGGGGCAAAGCCTTCATGAATGGGATTAGTGCCCTTATAAAAGAGGTCCCACAGAGATCCCTCACCTCTTCCACCATGTGAGGTTACAGAGAAAAGATGACCAGATAGGAAGCAGGCTCTCACCAACAGCAAATCTGCCAGATCCTTGATCTCAGACTTCCTAGACTCCAGAATAGTGAGAAATAAATGTCTGTTGTTCATAAGCTACCAGTTAATAGTATTTTTTTATAGCAGCCTGAATGGACTAAGATACCATTCAATGGATAAAGGACAGTCTTTTCTTCTAGGGATCTAATGTACAGTATCGTGATTATAGTTAACAGTGTTGTATTATATACTTGAAAGTTGCTAAGAGAGTAGATCTTAAATGTTCTTGACACAAAAAAGAAACAGTAATTATATGAGTGATGGAGATGTTAACTAACTCTACTGTGGTAATCATTTGCAATATATGTGTATCAAATCATCACGTTTTACACCTTAAATTTACACAATGTATATGTCAACTATATCTCAATAAAGCTAGAAAAAAGGACAGCCTTTTTGACAAATAGTTCTGGGAAAATGATATCCACATGCAAAATAATGAAGTTGGACCCTTACCTAACACTATATACAAAAATTAAGTCAACATAGATCAAAGACTTAAATGTAAGACCTAAACCTATAAAACTCTTAAGAAAACATAGGACAATACAGAGCAACTTCCCCACAAGCCTAAAGAGGCCATTGGTATAAGAATATAGCATTCTCCCCAAATTTCTGCTGTATGTTAGACAGCTCCACTTGTGTGGTTCTATCACTCCCTTTGAGCATTTGCTTATTCACACTTAGCAGAAAACATAAAAGACAGAAGAGCAAGTGCTCTCTGGCACAAGAACAAAACAATGCCTTTTGAGGTCTTCAGCTCATGACTATTTCTTGCTCACTCTCTGGCCTTCGGGCTCTGAGCCCTGCTTCTTGGTGAAGACCTATGATATCCATATGTCCCTGGCAGCCTATACAACCTTCTACATCTCAACATCTTACCTGTTAAATATGTCACAGGTGCCAAAGCCAGCATCTCCCATACCCTGTATTAGCCAGATTCCTATTAAGTTTGGCCCTGTTGCTGCCTATGTTCCCTGTATCAAAGAGTGAGGTCCAAAGGCAGAATACCCAATTATTCAAGGAATAAGGAAGCTCAGAAGATACCAGTAGATTATCAGAACTGCCTTGCTAACACAGACTCATTAGCCAACCACCAAAATTATCTCCAACAAGTTCCTAGGAAAAGTATTTCTAGTGCCTGACATAGTGACTGACCCAATAAATGTTTGTTGGAATGATGAAGGGAAGGGAGAGAGGGAGGGAGGAAGGGATGGAGGGAGGAAAGGAGGTAGGTTTCCCTCAAGATTAACCTCACAAAGTTAAGCATGTCACTTAATCAGTGCTTCCAAACATTAATGTGCCCATGAATCAACTGGGAATCTTGTTAAAACACAGATTCTGATTCAGTAGGTTTTGGGTGGGGCCTGAGATTTGGCACTTCTGACAAGCTTCCAAGTGATACTAATACTGCTGGTCCATGGAACATACTTCTGGTAGCAAAGATCTAAATAACTCTATATACCATAATGAAGAGACATTTCAGAGAATGGAATGGTGGACCTCAGGATGTCATACATTTCTCACCACTGTACCATCTCAACAGATGTATGATGGGTAATTTTATTTGTCAACTTGACTGGGCCATTGGGTGCCCAGATATTTGGTTAAATATTATTTCTAGGTATGTCTCTGAGAGTGTTTCTGAATTGGTAGACTCCTATTTGAATTGGTAGACTGAGTAAAGCAGATTGCCCTCCCCATTGTGGATGGGCCTCATCCAATCTGTTGAAGGCCTGAATAGAATAAAAAGCTGAGTAAGAAAGAACTCTTTCTGTCTAACTGCCTTCTCCTGCCTTCAGACTAGGATTCAGATTGGAACGTACATCATCAGCTCTCCTGGTTCTCAGATTCAGACTTGTCCTGGAACTTAGACCATTGATTCTCCTGTGTTTGGACTTCTCCATGAGTGCACGAGCCAATTACTTGTAATAAATAAATAAACACATGCATACATACACACATACTTACACACAAACACACACAACCTATTGGTTCTGTTTCTCTGGAAAACTGTAATATAAGATATTTGACGATCAGTGATCACAGATATTAGAGATAGATCTGATGACTTCTTTTAGATGTAGAGATATTATTAACTTAGCCTCTAGTGATCTCCTATTCAACCAATGCTTTACTGTTTGCAGGCACCAGAAGATCCTCAATCCCTCCAAACTCAGTGATGCCCGTCTAGATTGAGTGGGAAAATACCTTCAGCCAAGCACAGATAATGAGCCAAAGTTCAGCAGAGCATACAGGGACAACCCGCTTTGGGGACATTAGAACAAAAGCATGAGCCTTGAAAATCACACTTCTTTCTCTTGCCAACTCCCTTCTCTCCCCATTTCCCCCCTCCATGCATTAGCCCAAGTCCAGGACCCTCCCCCCAACCGAGACTTTATTCCTGGTACCATTCTTGGTTACATCCCCTTCCCTGAAGTTCACACTGGCTGGACCAGTTTGGAGAATTAGCCTTGGGCAGCCAAGTCTTTCTTCCTGGCACAGATACCGGCACTATTGCCTACTCAGAGACACCTTTGTGCCAGGAGGGTATAAGAGATCACAGTGTCCTGGACATAACAGTCTTGGGTTCCACTAGCTGCAGAAATGAGGTCCACTCTGATCATCTCCCTCCTCAGCTGCTTCTTTGCAGTTTACGAGGCCAAAGTCTTCTCCAAGTGTGAGCTGGCCCACAAGCTAAAGGCCCAGGAAATGGATGGTTTTGGTGGCTACAGCCTGGCAAACTGTGAGTATGAACTACTCATCCATCCATCTTTTCTGTCTCTTCCCAAAGAGGCCCTCTTTCCCAAACCAGCCATCTCTCCCCTTTCACCTCATAATTTCCTCACTTGTCAGGACTCTCTCCCACTCCCCTGAGTGCTCTTCCTGTCTCTGCCCTCTCTGCTCTATCTTTCTTATCTGGTTCTCCTTTTCTCTCTCTCTCCATCAGGGATTATCTTATCTATAACAGACTTTCTTCTGCTTCTCCCCAAAATCGCCTTCCCACCCAATGGTCTGGGATATTTCCTTGGACATACCCAGAGACTAACCTATTTCCTTTTTTGCTGCCATCACCTTTGCTTTCACCTGCATCCTTTTCAGTGCAGGTCTCTGGAGCACAATAGATGCTGCATCCCATCCTCTCCTCTACCCTTTTGTCTGCCAAAAAATAACCCACATCTGCTAAGTTTGCTTAAAGGTTGTTCTACCAGTGTCACAAGGGAGTTAGATGGGGATTGTGAGAACAGAAGGTGAGGCAATGGCAAGGTTGCAAGAAGGACTGAGAATCTCAGTCACCCATCTCATTGGTGAGAACACATGAAGCTATTTCAATTTCCCTTAAATATCTTTATTTTCTCCATGCCAAACCTACTCTTTCCTGTCACCCACAAGGATGGTCTTTCTGGACCTCCTTCCTAGGATTCTCCTCTACTACCTCTCCACCTCTTCCCTTGCATATCCCTTGGGATATAGAGCAAAAGTGAATATATACAGCAAGAGTGGATATTTGGCTGGGAGATCAGGCTGAAAAGATAAACTGGAGAACAGACTGTGGTTGACTGATTATTGGGCATTCCAAATGTGTTTATTTAATAAATTGTTATTACACACTTACTATGGACTAACTATTGCTTAGTTCTTGGAATACACAATGGATTATCAATGACCTCTAACGTTTAGGATTCCATAGTTTTTCATCTCAGTCTTAATGGACTTTCATATCTGGTAGCTCTAGTACAGCACAAGTTGCATCTCATCATGGAGCACTCTCCCTTTCTATCCACACATTTTGTTCTCTCCCACACAGGGGTCTGCATGGCTGAGTATGAGAGTAACTTCAACACCCGGGCCTTTAATGGAAAAAATGCCAATGGCAGTAGTGACTATGGGCTCTTCCAGCTGAACAACAAGTGGTGGTGCAAAGATAACAAGCGTTCTTCATCAAATGCCTGCAACATAATGTGCAGCAGTAAGGACTCTCTCCCCTCTAAGGGATGGGTGGGGTGGTGGCAGGTAAAATAGGTGCAAAATTGAATGCACTACTCCCTAACACCTGACCTTCGGTCTGTGCTGGGGAAGCTAAGTATAGGGACTAAAAGGGCCCTGAATAGTCCTCACACTAAAACAGGATTCCACAGAGATCCTCCTGCCAAAAAAGAGGAAGAGAGATACACTGACCCATGACTGAGCCTCACCTTCATGGGTCCCCACCCCTCAAGACATGTTATACTGTTCCTGGTACACTCCTGGCACACCACTGCATCACCATTGCACATACCCACTCACAGCACTCTGGACATACTAAGCGGTTTCCTGAAAACAAAGGCTCTCCCTGGTACATCAGGTCCTGGATGGTCTCTGGAAGGAACAGAGCTCAGAGAGAGATTCTAAGCAAAGGCAAGAAATCCCAGGCAAAATGGAAGCCAAGCCCAAAGAAGGGCTCTAGAGATAAAGGGTTCATGAATCCCAAGGCTCAGTTTCCTCTAAGAATTCCCCCTCAAGAAATGATTGATTATTAAAACAGGAAAAGGGGGGGCTGGCCCCATGGCCAAATGGTTAAGTTCGTGCGCTCGACTTCGGCGGCCCAGGGTTTTGCCGGTTCGGGTCATGGGCACAGACGTGGCACCATTCATCAAGCCATGCTGAGGCGGCATCCCACATGCCACAACTAGAAGGACCCACAACTAAAAAAGAAAATATACAACTATGTACCGGGGGTCTTTGGGGAGAAAAAAGGAAAAATCTTTTTAAAAAGTTAAATAAATAAAAATAAAACGGGAAAAGGGATTTTTCCCTCCCCACTCATCTACTTTTTCTTTCAGAACTTTTGGATGATAACATCGATGATGACATCAGCTGTGCCAAGAGGGTTGTGAGAGATCCTAAAGGGATGTCTGCCTGGTAAGTGGAACATGAAGGACAGAGACCAGTCACTCTGCCAGAGGTGGGCCCAGACAGTATCTGGGATGCTGATGTAAGCCATATCTTTGCTGTAGGAATTTCCCTGGGCTTTGTAAGGAGTTGAGACTGTTTCCCTGCTGTGAAAAGAGGCAGAACACTATTGTGATGCATGCACCCCAGGCATCGCTGCAGTACCAACCCACATGTGTCTTAGATGGACAAGCCCTCCTGGGACTCTCCCACAGCATAAACTGACTTCAGCCTGAAGGCCCTATATTCTCTCTCAGCTGAGCCCCTTACAGACTCCTGCCCCTGCCTCTGATCTATGCTTTATTTCTCTTTCTTTAGGAAGGCCTGGGTAAAACACTGCAAAGACAAGGATTTGTCCGAATACCTGGCTAGCTGTAACCTGTGAGACTGTCCTTGAACGTGGTCCCTGGAGAAGATGGCCCAGAAGGCAAGGCAATTCCTCAAGGTTCTTGGAAGCTTTGAATCTTCCCCAATCTCTGCCTCCAAAATAAAAATTAATCAAGTTCAACTGTCTCTCAAGTTCATCTCTGCCTCCAGAATAAAAATTAATCAAGTTCAGCTGTAGCATGTTTAAGGGCTGGGGTATGATGGACGCTTGCTACATGATAGAGACAGCTGGAAATCCTGTTCTTTCCAAGCTCACCACTGAAGTTTTCCATGTCTCCTCTGGAAAGATAGTTAAGGAAAATCCTTGTTTGAGAACTTTTTGAGGCTAAAATTGACAGCTGACTATAGCATGGTAGATGTCAGCTCTTATGATGCCAGCTGTTATGAAATTCATTTAGTAGAGATGGCTAATATTATTCTCCATCCAGGAAGGAGAGTTCATGATGAAACAGAAGAAAATTGTGGGAGAGATTTGGTTGAGACATGGGGAATTAGCAGAATATCAGGATGATTATGTTGGCTGGGGTAAATGACTATAGCACTCTAACAGAGTCCGCAAAATATGGTGCTCACACAACAATCCAAGATGGGTAGACAGGCTCCTTTGGCCCAGACAGACATTCTGAAACCTAGATTCTTTCCATCTTGCGTCTCCACCAACCTCTACAGCAGTGTTACTCAAAGTGTGCCAGCATTAACATCACCTGGGAGCTTGTTAGAAATGCAAATTCTTGGGCTGACTACAGACCTATTGAATCCTTGCCTTTAATCTGTTTTAATGAGCTCTCCAGGTGATCCTTATGCATAGACAATTTTGAGAAGCAGTGCCCTAGGGCATTGTCCTCACCCACACAGACAAAGCTGGATTGAAGGTACTCCATGCCTCAATTTTCAGGAAGGGGAATAAGTCTGGAGAAACACACATACAATGTTTTAAGGTCCAGGCCTGGAAGAGGCACATTTCACTTCCATTTATACTCCAAAGATAGAAATTTAATCACAAGCCATTCCTAGCTTCAAAGGAGCCTGGGGAATGTAGTCCCCAGCTAGGCAGCCAGGTGTCCTGCTACAAAACTATTACTGTGGCAAAGGGGAGAATGGATTTCGGTGGACAGCTAGGAGTTTCTGCCATAGTAATTAACAAATCACTTAATAAAGTGAATGATAATCACTTACATTCCTAGAGAGTAAATGTTTCATTGAACAAGTGTACTTCCCAGGATATAACCATATAAAAGTATTTTTGTGCCCCACCATCCCTTGAAATTTATTGTGTGAGGTACGTTCTTCTCCTGCCTCTGAACAAAAACTCAGGCAAGTACCATGACTTTTCCGGTCACCCTCAGTTAATGAAACCACACCAACGCCATGCAAGGAGTCCTCTCCTCTCTCCAGCTCTTTTTTGGCCTCTCTGACATCTTTTATAGACTGACAATGGAAGATCAACCAAAGATACAAAAACATACTTCCACAATCTCCTTTTGTAAATATTTGTAGTCTTGCATTTCCCTTTGAAATGTAGCATCTATTGTCTTGAGGCCTCTGCTGAAAGGAAGACAAAAAGAGTTTTCCATTTAACCTCCTGATACAATGTCTGTTAGAATAGATTACAAAGTACTTTTGAAGACTAGATCTTATTTGACCACACTCCATGTGTGATAGAAAGCAGGACACTGAGGTCTCTTTCTCTGATTGCCACTGTCACTGCCTTGCTGCTCCTGCAGCTGCCACCTTCCAGTTAGCGAGCTCTCTGAATGGATATCATCATTTCTGCTGCTGCTGCTGCTACAGCTGCTGGCTGGACTCCTTTCCTTGTCTGGCTGGCATCACCATGGCTGAGCCCCAGTTGAAGCTTCCCAGATAGGAGAAGAAAGGAATGGACGAACAGAAGAGCAAAGTGAAGAGAAAATAAAGAGAGGCCAGCTTATATTCTGGCACCAACATTACACAGCTTCTTAATAGAGCTAATTCTCCCCCAATTTTTCTGGAGGAAGTTCTCTGCACCTCCACATTCCAGGAGGCAGCAAGCTGGGTTCTCACAATCCAAGAACCCTGTCCTTTCCTGTGGTAGAGTGAATTATGATTCCCAGTTCCTTACCCTCCTCCCTCTGTCATGTGATCTTCCAGAGCACTACAGTGGACAGAGTATATTTCCTCACCACATGGATGTTGAGCTTGGCCATGTGACTTGCTTTGCCAATGGAATGATAGCAGATGTGACACAAGCAGAAACTAAAAATGTGCTTGCACGGTTTTGTTTCGCTTCTTGCGCTTCTGCGATTTCCAGAAGAGAGCATGCCCCAGGTGTCCACTGTCCCCCCACCCTTACCTGGGCCCCAGAATGAAACATGTGGAACAGACTTGAACCCAGCCCAAATCCTGGCTTCTAAAGTAGAGTCCCCTCCCCACTCCACTCCACCAACAATCCGCCAGACCCAGGAGCAAGAAAAATAAATGCTGTTGTAAGCAACTGAGTTTTGGGGTGGTTTATGACAATGCAAAAAAAACACAAAACTGACTAATACTCTTCCCCACCCCCGTAACTTCTCAGAGTCACTCCCTTCACTCTTCACCACAAATCCTACCCCCAATTAGATTACTAGCAAGGCTCTACTGTGAGGATGCAGATTCTGTACCTCTGATAGCTTTGCATTATATTTAGTTACAATATGTTTACTGAACCAATACTTTGTGGTTGGTTGTCCAGAAAAGGGATTTCGATGGAGGCCCTGACCTTTGTCATATTACAATCCCAGGGAGGGAACCTAAAGTCCCCACCAAGAATAATCCAACCAGTAACTAATATAAATGAGTCCTTAAACAAAATCTAATGTAGCTCCTTTCCTCTCTCTACATAAAATCAATATTGAGTGTTTGTACATTTTTTGTAAATGTTGGTTCTGCATTTATGAAATAAAAGTTAACTTTTTGTCTTTGGGGCACTTTTTCTGACAGAGCTTTAGATGCAAGATATTTTTATTCACTCCTAGAAATACAACATTGTTCTTTTTAATCCTATAAAAATCAACTTAAAAAAATCAACTCAAGAATAACTGAGGTAAAGAAAACAAAATGAGAAGACACATACTACCAGACAAAAACATTTATTACAAAGCTGTAGTACTTATGATAGTGTGGTGTTGGTGCCAAAATAGGCAAATAGATTAGTGAAACACAATGGTGACTCTCACAAATATGGTCAGCTGATAGGACAAAGGGAGTTCCGTATTGCAATGGGGAAAGGATGCTATTTTCAGTAAATGGTGCAGAATCACCTCGCTATCCATATGGCTGCTCTTGTTATCTTTATTCATCTCAGAGCTCTCTGTAGTATTAGAAGAGCAGGGAGCAGACACATGTCTGTGATTCTAACCAGGTGTGAACTTTTCTGCTCATTTAATAAATAAAGATTTAAAAACCAAAAGCAGCAAAAGAGGTAACAGCAGACTTTTTCCATCATCCCAAAATCTAGATATAAATTGGACTTTGAAATACTTCACCTCAGAGCTACTAAATCAAGCAAAACTCTTCCTTTTTTTTCTTTCTTTCTTTCTTTTTTTTTTTTTTTTTTTTTTTTGGCTACACCAAAGGAGCAAGCCCAGAGGGCAGCTGCACTAGAAAGAAAAAGAAAGGCAAGCAATCATTTCACACCATAACAGAGCAGATCCCAGGGTCAAGAACAGCCACCAACGGAGTCAGAAAAGTTCTCTCTGGATGAGAAAAATTCATACCGCACACAGTTAATGCTTTGATCTTGTACTGTATCATTTTATTCAAAACCAATAAGCTTCCTTTCTTTTATTAAGATTATGATAGTTAACAACCTTGTGAAATTACAGTTGTACATCATTATTAGTCATGTTGTAGGTACACCACTTCACCCCTAGTGCCCTTCCCCCACCCCCCCTTTCCCCTGGTAACCACTGATCAGTTCTCTTTGTCTATATGTTAACTACCACCTATGAGCGGAGTCATACAGAGTTCGTCTTTCTCTGTCTGGCTTCCAATAAGCTTCCTTTTATCTAGAAAAAGGAGATCGGGTTGGTTGTTTGCATTTTCAGAAGTCCTTATTTGAGCAATACTGACCTCACAGCTCAAGAGGAGGGAAAGAAAAGCTTGGACGTCAGGGTGACAGACCCCTCTGATGACTGCCGTCAAGAATAAGGGAACTTAGAACAGACACTTCATGAAAGAAGATAAATGGATGGCAAATAAGCACCTGACAAAAGATACTCAACACTAGTAATCATTAGGATAAAGTTAATTAAAACCACAATGAGATACCACTACACACCCATTAGTATGGCTAAAATTAAAAAAGACTGACCATACCAAGTGTTAAAGGAATGAACTCCCAAACACTGCTCATGGGAATGTAAAATAGTGAAACCACTTTGGAAAACAACTTCTCAGTTCGATCCAGCCATTCCTCTCCTGTGTATTCACCCAACAATAAAGGAAATAAATGTCCACACAAACGTATGCACACAAGTGTTTATAAAAGCTTTATTTGTAACAGCGAAAATCTGGAAATAAGCCAAATGTCTATCAGCATATAAATGAAGAAACAAACTGTGACATTTCCACATACAGGTATACTACTCAACAATAAACAGGAACAAACTATTGATACATACAATAACAGGATTGAAGCTCAAAATAATTATGCTAAAAGAAGCCAGACCAAAAAAAGAGTATGTACTGCCTAATTCCATTATATAAAACCCTAAAAAATGCAAACTAACCTACAGTGACAGAAAGCAGATCAGTGGTTGCTTTGGGATGGGGCATAGGAGGATTGGGAGGGGGAGACCACACAGGGACACAAGGACAGTTTTCAGAGGAATGGATACATTTACTATCTTTATTGTGGTGACAGTTTCATGGGTTTATACCTCTGTCAAAATTTATCAAATTATATACTTTAAATATGTGCAGTTCAGGGCTGGCCCTGTGGCACAGTGGTTAAGTTCGGTGTGCTCAACTTCAGCAGCCCAGGTTCACGGGTTCAGTTCCCCAGCATGGACCTATACCACTCCTTAGCCATGCTGTGGCAGTGACCCACATATAAAGTGGAAGAAGATTGGTACAGATGTCAGCTCAGGGCTAATCTTCCTCAAGTGAAAAAAGAGGAAGACTGGCAACAGATGTTAGCTCAGGGCTAATCTTCCTCAGCAAAAAAATATACATATATGTGCAGTTTATTGTATATCAATTACTCCTCAATAAAGCTGTTTAAAACAATAAAACTGGTAAGGGTCAACCATGAGCAAGACAATAAGATATAAATCTCAAAACTTCACTCTGCCTAAAAGGAAAGAGGTTCAACTAAAATTTAGAGCTATATCCAATGCATGTGGGATAAATGCATTACAAGCATACAGACTCATATAGGGCTCCATGTAAAGTGATCCTACTTGTGAGTCTATTTGAATTCTTACAGCAGCTCTGACACTAACTACTTGGTGTTATGGGTTGAACTGTGTCCCCCAAGAAAAGATATGTTGACGGCCTAACTCCCAGTACCTCAGAACATGACTCTATTTGGAAATAGAGTCATTGCAGATGTAATTAGTTAAGATGAGGTCATACTGAAGTAGGGTGGGCCCCTAAGCCAATATGACTGGTGTCCTTATACGAAGACAGCCATGTGAAAACACAGAGAGACACAGGGAAGAAACAACACATGACAATGAGAAAGGATTGGAGCTATGAAACTGCAAGTCAAGGAATGCCAAAAATCACTGGCAAACCACGGGAAGCTAGAAGGAGGAGGCAAGGAAGGTTCTTCCCCACAGCCCTCAGAAGGAGCATGGCCCTTCCAACACCTTGATTTCAGACTTCCGGCCTCCAGGATTGTGAGCTAATAACTTTCCATTGTTTTAAGCCACCCAGGTTGTAGTACTTTGTCCCAGCAGCCCTAGGAACCTAACACACTTGGTGTTACTGGTAAGTCGGTGATATTTCTGGGTCTTTGTTTCCATACTTTTTACATAAGAGGGTTGGACTAGATTATATACAAAATTCCTTGGGCAAATTAGTTAATCTCTTATGCCTTGACTTCCTCATCCATAAAATGGAGGTAAATATATAACCGTGCCTGGCACTAAGTAAGCGTAAGCCAGTGGAGGAAGCACTAGTAAGAGCAGCAGGAATTCTTCCAGTTCTGGCAATCTATGGTGTATGGATATGGGATTTTAGGTATCCCATGAATTCTGAGAAATAGGACACAGGAGGAGAACTACCCTATAATTTTGGGGTGAGGGTGGAGTAAGGAGTGGAACAAGGAGAAAGAAGCCCTAAATCGCTGTGACAAAGGGGCAGACACAGGCAGGGGAGCATCCTTAGAGCAATAGGTCCTCACACCCCCTCGCACCCCCTCTAATGCTTTACACTTCACAGTAAGCCCACCTCAACCCTGGCTGAGCCCTTCCAGGAATGAGAACCCTCTCCCGCATCCAGGTTCCTGCTGCTAAGTGGCTCACCCAGCGGTGACTCACCTCCACCCAGTCTGGTCATGGTGCCGGCATCACCCACTTTTATTTAGTTTTTCTATTGATATTTATTGAATGCAGATATAGTCTAGACACTATGTAGAGGCGGGGATACAGCAGTGAGTAAAACAGAAACAGTCCCTATTACTACAGTTCTAGAGTCTAAAAGGGGAGACAAACATTAAATAAACACTTTCACAAACACTCATACATTACAATGGTGAGGGTGTTAAGAAGGCGAAGACAGAGAGAACCCATCCCAGTGGTCAGGGTAAGCCTCCCTGGGAAAGTAAGGTGAGACCTGCAGGATAAGTGGGAGTTAACCAAGAATGAGGGAGTTGAAGAGAAGTTGGAGAGAACGCTCCAGGCAAAGGGAAGGCATGTGCAAAAGCCCTGAAGCAGAAGGGAGTTCGGCACACTTGTGGAACAGAAGCAAGTCAAGAGAGGCAAGGCTGGGGGCTGGCCCCGTGGCCGAGTGGTTAAGTTCGCTCGCTCCGCTGCAGGCGGCCCAGTGTTTCGTTGGTTCGAATCCTGGGCGCAGACATGGCACTGCTCGTCAAACCACGCTGAGGCAGCGTCCCACATGCCACAACTAGAAGGACCCACGATGAAGAATATACAACTATGTACTGGGGGGCTTTGGGGAGAAAAAGGAAAAAATAAAATCTTTAAAAAAAAAAAAAAGAGAGAGGCAAGGCTAGAGAGGCAGGCTGGAGACAGACCGTGCAGCCACTGTAGTCCACAGCAAGGAATCTGGTCCTTATCCTAAATCCAAGGGGGAGTTACTGAAGGGTTTTAAAGCAAAGGAGTAATATAATAAGATTTGTATTTTCCGAAGATTACCCAGGTGGCAGTGTGAAATATAGGCGAGAAGGGGGTAGTTGTGGCCATAAGGGGATAAGTGAGAGGTACTGGAGTCTTGCCGGTGAGACATGGTGCAGTGTTGTGAATCAGGGTGGCTGCAGACTTCGTAACAAGTGGATAGAGAAATGTGTTCATGAAGTTTGATCTGGTGCCTGAGACCTCATCCATCATGGGTTCTGTTTCTCCTATACACTCCCACCTCACTGCTTTCTTTCCCTCTCTTCTCCTCTTTACACTCTACCTCACTTCTGCCCCCTTCTTCTCATCTTTCCCCTACTCTCTCCCTGAGCTTGGGCAGATTCCCCTAGCTAGAGGTTCCTTCAGCAGTACTGAAAAGATTCGCACGCTGACTCCCTAGTGCCCTCTAGTGCTCATAACTCGTCACTGCACCCTTGTCAGCTTTTGGGAACTTTGACCAGAAAGCAGACAGAATCCGGCCTGAAGGCAGACACTTCCTCAGATTACAGTAAAACTGACTTGCACCACGTTTCAGCTTTGCATCCAACACTTTTTCTTCAGCTGAGCAGACAGTGACAGGCAGATAATCCTAAAAATTTAATTTAACAAATATTTATGATCATTCGCTATATACACAGCTACCAAGAATTCATTAACTACAGAATAAGGCCAATGCCATCACAGTTCTGGCACAATGTAGAGAATCAATAATTTTCATTAAACAAGGAGATAGCAGCCAAAGTGCATGAGTAATTAGCATTCAAACAACCAGTCAGTGATAAAATGGAGGTTTAAAAAAAAAAGAATCTGTCTAGTTTGGAACAGGCAGGGGTCAAGAAGCTAGAAAGTCTTCTTGAGGGAGATGAGATTTTAAAATAGCGCATATGTAAGTCCAGGTCCTCCAAAAAGCAGATGCCAAGATGGGAGTAAATGTGCAGGAGATCTATGAGGGGAAAATGGGAAGGAGCTAAAGAAGACTAGGAGAGCCATCAGACTACAAAGAATGTCTGAGTCTTGTAAAGGAGAGGAGAAAGGAAAGAAGCCTCGGTGGACGCATCCTAGAGTGCAGTGCAATTCTACACGTTTGGCAAGGTCGATGGGGAGTCCATGAGCCAAGGTGGTTCATCAGAGGAGCCCGAGTCTCCCAGAAATAGGCCTGCCTCAGTATCTCGGCCACACATAGTCATTGGCTGGAGCAGGCTGTGGGAAGCATGGTCTCGGTGTGAACAAGGTGCTGGTGGCAGGAAGGAAAAAGGAGGGTAGCTGAGAGAACTAAATCACAGAATTTGCGCAGGTCATTTTAGCATTTGCCTCCAAGGAGATCCCTGACAACAGGGAGCAGACATCAGGGAAGGAGGAGAAGCTGCATCAAGTGAAGCTGATGGAAAAAGAGGTAAGACTTGGGGTTTTAGAAGACTCAGAGCTCTGGAATGAGGATGTGGGAAGCGAAGGGAACCAATTCCCTCTCACAGTAGAGTATGAGTACCAAAAGGGCAGGGACAATCTACCCATCTGGGTATCCCAAGAGCCAGCATACCTGGTAGTAGGTGCTCAACAAATACATTCAGGTTACATTCTAGGTTCATTTATCTATCAATTAAGGCTCAAATACAAGGCAAATGAGAAGTAGGTGATAGAGTAAAAGTGTGAAAGGAAGGAAATAAAGTCATGAATAGGACACACATATGCTTTAGGTAGTAGGTGGAAGCAAAATGAGGTAGCTCACAAGACTTGTACATGGGGGAAATGACCGACCTTGGAGAAAATAACCAAAAAACAGATCCATCATGGACCAGAGAAGACATGTGCAAAGTTACTCGAAAAATATAGAATGGCCTCAGGGCAAGGTGTGACTACAACATTTATTGAAGTTATTAACATTTGGTTTTGAGTTTGTTTTGGACAGACTTAGCATGACCTTTTGGAGTCCTAGGCAAACGCAGATAAGACACCACCCTCACTTGCAAAATCTTAGGATATTACATTGCTGTATAACAGTTGCGGGGCAAAGAAAATAGTACATGGTCCAAAGTGCCCATTTTTTAACAAACACACTTTAGTTGCATAAAATCCCATTCCCATAACATCATTTTAACCCTTTTCCTATCACCATGGCATTCAAGGGCATAAGCCTGACATTGCAACCTTCACACCTCATTTAGAGTCTCTTGTCAAAGTTGCTTCCCTAGCTATTTCTTGTAATCTCTGGGCATCTTAAGACATTCTGCTCCATATCTTGGCATGTGGGAATTCACTCCACACATCAACAAATCAGAAGAACACCATAGAGCTGAGCTATGAACTAGGGAAAGGTAAGGGGATGAGCATTCTAAAACAAGAGTACAGATTGCCACTAGGTCGTGTTTAAGAGATAATGCAAACGTTTGTACATACATTTTTTTAAATAGAAGAACAAATCATAAATTTATATAATGATTACCTATAAGGTGAGGGAGAGATAGACAAGAAAGGCAAGGGATAGAAGTTAGACTTCTTTAAATAGACTTTGTTTTACACTTTTGACTATGGAACCATGTAACACTTTATATAATGATAAATAACTAATTTTTTTTCTGGCTTTTTTTTTTTTTAGGAAGATTAGCCCTGAGCTAACTGCTGCCAATCCTCCTCTTTTTTTTTTGCTGAGGAAGACTGGCCCTGAGCTAACACCCGTGCCCATCTTCCTCTACTTTATATGTGGGACGCCTACCACAGCATGGTGTGCCAAGTGGTGCCATGTCCGCACCCAGGATCCAAAATGGCGAACCCCAGGCCGCCGAAGCAAAATGTGCACATTTAACCGCTGTGCCACTGGGCCGACCCCTAATTTTTTATTTTATTTTAATTGCAGTAACATTGGATTATAACATTATATAGCTTTCAGACATACATTGCAATATATTTTGAATTCTGTGTAGATTACATCATGGTCACCACCCAAAAACTAATTATAGTGCATCCCCTCACATGTGAGCCTCATCACCCCTTTTGCCCTCCACCCTCTTCCCCTATGGTAACCACCAATTCAATCTCCATTGCTATGTGTAAAATAACTAATTTTTAAGCAACCCCTAAAAATATAAAATAAAATAAAAGCACCTAGGTGTTATCTACTTGGTAAAATAATCATACAAGAAGGAACTGTTCCAAAGTGACTTTAAAACAGAGTAATTTTACTGAATATCCCTAGTGGGATGTACCCAAAGGAAAAAGATCAGCAAAAATGTCTTCACTGTTTTCAGTAATCATATTCTGGTGATAGTGTTGATACTGTTTTTCTGAAACTTTTGTGTTTACAAAGTATAATAAAATAAATGTACAATTAGGTTATATACTAATTCTGTCATCCTTGGTGTCCTTGAGAACGGAGATGGCCAACATGGGGGGAAAAAAATGTACAGATGTAAGACAGAAGAGGTTAAGTTGAAATCCTTTAATCCTGAATTTGAGTTAGAAATGTCATGTGAAATTGCATTATTTATTTTTGAAAATAGAGAAAAAGAAATACTTCCTATCTCTGTTCACTGAAAAGCTCTAGAAACAACGACCAATCCAGTAGCCATGGGCATTCCCTAGCACTCAGTCTGTGAACCACCACCTCCTGCTAAAAAGGAATGAGGCCTCCTTGTAGAAAAGAGTGATTCTGGGTTTAGAGGAGGAAATGAATAAGATAAGCCTAAACCATCTTGGCATATAAATAGCAAAGAAACTATCAAAGACTACTGAGATCACATCAAAATGACTCAGAAGTCAATTTAAAGAACATCCCTCTGGCCAAAGATAGGACAACTTAAGTATTAATCAGAATTTTAACTGTAATGGACTAAAATACATCAAAAATACTTAATCTGTAAGTCCATAATTATAATTTTTAAAACTCTAGTTGATTACTTTTAGAGGTTCCTAATGACCTAACTTGTTATTTTGAAAAATAATAAACTAAAAAGGGGACTTAAGCATTTATCCTGCCTTTCCTATGCAAACTGTACCAGTGGAAAATCAAATAGTAGATAAGGGGAAATTTCTCTTCATAGAAGCTTTCCAGATAAGAAGTAAAGAAGAAATAACGTTAGAATATCATTATTTCACAACTCCTAATGAATCAGAAGATCTAGGATTGAGCTATCAAATGGCTGCTACAATCACAAAAAGAGAGACAAGAGACATTATGTACCTGATAGAAGAAGAAAATACAACCTATGAAGCGGATTTAATGAATAACGAACCTGAATGTGATCAAGCTTCTGGACCCAACTGCCAATTTGCAGAAAATACAGATGACAGAACAACATGTTAAACTACACTATGAAGATGCAATCACCTAAATCCAGACTGAAAATTCTATAGGACATCTATTTTCTTTCACAACAACAACATAATTAGGAGAAGAAGAGAAAAAGAGTGACCTATAGAGTAAAAGAAACTTATAAGATATATCAACTAATCATAACGTGTGACCTTTAAATGGATTCTGATTCAAATAATCAACATATATAAACACACATACACATAGCACAGTGAATCTCAAAAAGGATATATAAGCATCTTAGATCTTAAAAGAAGCCCCAGTGGATATGGCTGGAGATAAACTGATGAACTCTAATGGAATAACAGCAATGGAAGCCAGAAAACAGTCCTGAGAAAAAATTGCCAAGCCTAGAATCCTATGCCCAGCAAAAATATCCTTCAAGAATAAAGTCAAGGGGCCGGCTCCGTGGCCGAGTGGTTAAGCTCACGTGCTCCGCTGCGGCAGCCCAGGATTCAGATCCTGGACGCGGACATGGCAATGCTCATCAGGCCACGTTGAGGAGGCGTCCCACATCCCACAACTAGAAGGATCTGCAACTAAGATATACAACTGTGTACCAGGGGGGTTTGGGAAATAAAGCAGAAAAAAAAAAAAGGAAGATTGGCAACAGTTGTTAGCCTAGGTGCCAATCTTTAAAAAAAAAAAAAGAAGAAAGTCAAAATAAAGAAAAATTCACACAGAAACTGAAAATGATCTAAAGGCTTCAGTTAAAACAACAACTATTAGACTGGATTAAAAAAGTAAATCCAACTATATTCTGTTTACAAGACCAACATTGAAAACAAAAATACAGAAAAGTTGAATCAAAAATGACGGTAAAAAGAAATACATGCAAACACTAGTTAAAAGAAAGCCAGTATACATATATTAATATCTGGCCAAATATACTGTAAGGCAAAAGCATTTTTAGATATGAAAATAATAGATTTGAGGTAGGAAGAAATAATAAAGATAAAAGCACAATTAATAAAATAGAAAACAAAAATCTAATAGAAAAGAACTCAACCCAAAGTTGGTTAGTCTTAGTAAAGACAAACGAAATTGATAAACATATGGAGAGGTGAAAAACAAAAGAGAGGATGCACTGATAACCAATAACAGGAATGAAAAAAAGAGAATCATTAAATATGATTCAGTCCTCAGAGATAAGATTATATTATTAAATTATATTAAGATTATATTATATATATTATATATACTAAGATTATATAATTAAATTATTATCAACTTTGTAATAAATTTGAAGATTTATGTGATATGGGAAAATTCCTAGAAAAAATATAACTTACCAAAACTGATACAAGAAGAAACAGTAAATTTTAACAATCATGTACCATTAAATAAATTAAATCAGAAAATAAAACTCCAGGGGACGGCCCCATGGCCGAGTGGTTAAGTTTGTGTGCTCCGCTTCGGCGGCCCAGGGTTTCACCTGTTCAGATCCTGGGCACAGACATAGCACTGCTCATCAAGCCATGCTGAGGTGGCATCCCACATGCCACAACCAGAAGGACTCACAGCTAAAAATATACAACTATGTATCGGGGGTGCTTTGGGGAGAAAAAGAAAAAAACTTTTTTAAATCTTAAAAAAAAAAAAAAACTCCAGCCCCATAGGGTTCCATAGGCAAGTTCTACTAAATATCCAAAGAAGAAACAATTCTAATCTTACACAAACTATTCCAAAAAATGGAAAGAGATGATAGAAGTCCAATTCATTTTATGAGGGTAGCATAACAATTATAGCAAAACAAGAAAGGAAATTTGATAAAATAAATCAGGAATGCATAAAAAATAATAAATCATAACTAGTTGGGTTTATACAAGGAATGCAGGATGTGTTTGAAATTAGAAATAAACCTATGTCTTTCAACATATCAGACATTAAAGAAGAAAAATCATAACCATCTCTATAGATGCAAGATTTTTCTGATACAATTCAATATTGATATGTGATTTTTTTTAACTTAGCAAACCAGGAATAGAAAGGAAATTTGTTAACCTCATAGTTTGGTCATTGGGTGGATGGTATGCCATTCACCAAGCTGTGAAACACAGGTAGAAGAGGTGTAAAGGACATTCAGGTAGCTATAGCTAATCAGCAGCAGGGATATAAGACTGGGCAAGGGGATGGAAGTCATTTTCAAACTGTACTCCTCAGTTATCTGCCCACCACTCCCATCCCTACATCTTTGACTCAGCTTTGACTCAGCCGAAGATGTTGGGGCTCCTAAGTAACATAAGCCAGGTGGGCAGCACTTAACTGCCAAGTCAAGGGACTACAATTATTGTCAAAACACAACTACTGTCAGAGGGCAGCCAAGTAGGCTGACCCACAGGGAGTTATGGAGATGGTTAATAGAATATAACATCCCTAGAGATAAACTAGATGGGAAGCTACGAGGGTGCTGCTTTAACATCCACAATCAGAAGAAGAATGGAGGGACAGGAGACTCACAGTTGTCACCCTAATAAAAAGTTACAATCCTCTCGCTCAGTTCACAGACCTGGACCACCTTTCAGATTTAGAACCCAGCAACTGAAGAGATAGTCAGTCAGGTCCGTAGGAGGGAGTACCCTGCACCACTATGACTGCTATATATTGAGTCCTTCAATCCTTCCCCATTTACTTGGGTGACTATACACTGGGGAAAAGGGAATACTCATGTAACTGAAAGTTTGGTCTCTGAACACGATGCCAATCCAAATAACGAGAACAGTCTTGGGTAAAAAGGAAAAAGACAGCTTTACCTTCTTTGCCAGGCAGAGGGAGCAAAGCAAGGGCTAGTGCTTCAAAAGTTGCTATCTCCTCATTAAGAAACGGGTAGGAGTTTTTATTTGGGGTTTTAGGTAAGGGAAGGGGTCAAGTCGCTTTGGCCAGCGTTTCCCATCAGTCTGCATTTGGCCCTGTGAGGCTACCTGCAGGTGGCTGTCCTTGGCTGGTTGTCTCTGCGGCAGACAGTGGATTCTGGTGCTGGGAAGCCGAGGAGTTGGGCCTGGGAAGCTTCAGTTTCTTGATATTCTCTGGACATCAGCTTTCCTGTGATAACTTCAAGGACCTGTGATTAGCCACTTTAGTGGGAGCCCAGCGTGAGGTCACCTGGGCTTTAACAATTTGTAACTTCCGTTCAGAGTAAAGCTCAGGGAGTCAAAGGTTAAAGAAACATATATTTACATATGAATGTAACTAAAGCAGCAGGGAGCTGGGAATGTGTGCTTTCAGTTTTAACCCCACAAGTGCTGGGTTCACTGTAGGAGAACCGATACTAAGGCTGGTATTAAGAGCCTGTAACACTCAGTCCCTTCAAGGATTAGTGAACATAGGTCTGAGTTGACACTGATACCCAGAAACCTGAAGTATCATCATGGTCCTGCATCATACTGGAGGCCCTTCCATCTGCTTACTGAAGGTGGGTACCCATAAGACCAGCTGGAGGAGAAAAAAATAAGCCTGGTTTATAGATGGGGGGGGGGGGCTCAGTTTGTGTGTGCAAACCATAAATTGTTGGCAGCTGCACTGCAGCCAAATGTAGGGGCAGCCTTGGGGAAAAACTTCTCAGTAGGTGAAGATGTAAGCAGTCCACTTGGTCATCCACTTTCTGTGGAAGGAGAAATGGCCTGAGGTGAGAATATACAGATTGCTGAGCAGTGGCCAATGGCCTGGCCAGCTGGTCAGGAAACTGGAAGAAAAGGGACTAGAAGAACACACACAAAGAGGGTGAGGTAGAGACATGTGACTAGACATGAGAATGCACATGAAATGTGAAGATTTTTTTCTATCACTTACTAATGCCCACCAGAAAGCATCCTCCACCGAAAAGGCCCTGAATAACCAAGTGGACAAAATAACATGGTCAGTTGATGTTAGCCACCCTTCATCATCAGCCACCTTAGAACTAGGATAGGCACACAAACGAAGTAGACACAGCGACAGATGGAAGCTATGCTGACAGACTCCTACTTACCAACAACTCCTACTTACTAACTAGCTACTGCCCCCTCCAAATGTCTAACTGGCCAACAAAGGACCGACACTGAGCCCCTGATATGGCACTACTCCTCAATCACACCAACCATCTTCTCAGTAGTAAGTAGAACAGGCCCTTTCCCTCCTAGGAGAGCGAATGGTACATCCTCACAGGGATGCTTATTCCAGGTACGGGTTTTGCCTTTCCTGCTCAGAGGACCTGAGCCAGCACCACAGACATGAAATTCTACGAACATAGCATCTAACCAAGGAATCCACTGCACAGAAAAGGAGGGATCTACTGGTTATAGCACATACTGCACCATCCAGAAGCAGTTGGCCTTGGAGGAAATACTTTGCAAGGAGAGGTGCCATACTTCAAGACACAGTATTACGCACTAAATTAGAGATCTCTATAAAGTGCTAGGTTCCACTGGGAAGAATAATGGGTTCAGGACCAAGGGATGGAAGCAGAGTAGCCCTACTTATCACACTCAACGACCCACTGGGGTATTTCCACTTCACAATTTTAGGCTCTGCCAAGTTAGGGGTCTTGGTTCCAAAGAGGGGAGCACTCTTGCCAGGGGACATAGCAAGAAACTGGTTGAACTATAAGCTACAGCTGCCACCAGGACACTTTCAACTCGGCATTCAGGAACTAGCAGGAAAGGAGCCTCTGTTGTGGCAGGATTCTTTTATGCAACAGTTGGAAAACCCAGGTCATCAACTTGGGTGCTGTAGCAGTTTTCTGCTGCTGCCATAACCAATTACCACAAACTTAGTGGCTTCAAACGACATAAATGTATTATCTTACAATTCTACAGGTCAGAAGCCCAGTACAGGTCTCACCAGACTGAAAACAACCTGCTAGTATGGCCAGGTTGTCCTCCTTTCTGTTGGCTCTACAGGAGCCCATTTCCTACTCATTCAGGTGTTGGCAAAGTTCAGTCTCATGCAACACAAGACTGAGGTCTAATTCTTTGCTGGCTGTCAGTTGGGGACTGCACTCAGCAACTGGAGACCTCTACGACCCCTGTACACAGTCCCCCACATCTCAGAACCAATACTGAATCTTTCTAAAGTGTTGTTTCTCTGATCACAGCAGGTAAGGCTCTCTACTTTTAAGGACTCATGTGGTTACACTGGGCCCACCTCAACAATCCAAGATACTCTTCCCATCTCAAAGCCCTTAACCACATCCACACAGTTCTTTTTGCCAAGGAAACATGTTCACAGGACCCAGGAATGCAGGATATGGACTACTCATTTTAGGAAATGACTATTCTACCACAGGTGCATCTTGGTACTCCATTGCCCGACTGTAACTGAACATGTCCAGCAACCCTGGCCTGAGAAGGGCATGATTACCAAAGGCTCAAGATTCCTCAGGAATGACTTAGGTTCACACTACCAGGTAAGCTACCAAGACATACCAACGTGATAACAAAGGATGAAGGGAACTCAGAATGTTTATTGGAAGATGAGTACAAGCTGTGGCCCCAAGACAAACTGCAGCAACACAGTTGACCCTAGTGGCCATGCAGGTATGCCACCCAAATCTCCTTTCAAGAGAATTAACCACAAACTCTTAACTCATAGCCTCCAAATTCCTCACCTTTGGATCTACCAAGGTGTCACACTTCCCTCAGGCTGCTACCAATGACTGAGCACAACAGGGGTACTGGGTCATTTCAACTCTAACAGGGAACCTCTGCTTAGGGACTCCATCAACCAGACTTTCTTGGAGATATGGTGCAGCCCAAGACTCTTCCTACCAAATCCTCATGTTTGCCTGTGCCTAACAGAAGCCAAGACCTTAGAGAAGAGTGGTAGCTATACATGGCCTTCTCAAAACTCACCATTGCTGGATTTGCCACCTTGAAGGTCTATCACTATTTCTGGGTGCTAAGAATGCAGAATCCTTGGCTTCCACTCCCCCCTCCAAAGACAAGCGCTCATAGGCCTGTTAATTTACAGAACAATCACCCTGGTGATGTGGACAATGCTAGTGGTTTGTAGATTACTTAAAACAATGGGAAGAGGATATTCTAATCTCTAATCCTGTTCCAGGAGCAGGTATGTTCTTGTTTACAGCTGCATAAGAAGTAATGTTTGTCTTTGTGGACAAAGTCTAACAAGCATTAGACAAGAAAGGAATGGATACCACAAACTGAAAAAGAGTATACTGAAAGCCTTGTTAAAAGTGATCTCAGGAGTTCACCTGATGGGCCTTCTGAGTTACTTCTGACCACATGTAAACTAAAGCCAAGATGATGGTGTTAACTGTATAAACCCTTCCCTGTTCCTCAGTTCAGTTCTTATAGAAGGTAATCTTTTGACTTCCTTGTCAAAATGCATTATACCAATGGATAACTTCTATCATAGGTAATTTAATTTAACTGAACCTCTATCTTAACCCTACCCTTAGAATCAGCATCAAAATGATCTGGACAACTTATGCCTATCTCTGTGATCCAGCATCAGGCCCAATTTCTCTGGACGTTTTACATATATATATATATTGCTAGCACTTGAGAATTTTGAGATGATAATCAGGCATTAACGGTAAGAAAGAAATGGGAGTAGGAGTAGGGGGCACAGAGAGGAAGGTAGAAAGAAGATATTTGGAACTGGTAGGCTTTAATAAGGAAGTCCCACCCTTTTCCATTTACTTCTTATAGGTTTTTATCTTATCTTCTAATCCAAAACCAAAATAGGTGACTGAAAATGTATTTACTCCTTGGAATGGAAGTGTATCTGTCCTGTTTTCCCTTTCCCATCAGAGATAGCTTCCTGAGGACCCAAAAAAATAGATATATACTCTCAAACACAAACAAAACATGCATTCAAGTGATTGTTTTACATTTTCATAACATTTTAACATTTAATAGAAACTATATACAATAATTTTTTATTTTAATATTACATAAGATAGCCACTACAGATATTTACATAAGTTAGAAGCAAGATGGATGGTTAAGGAGGGCCCAGTCCTGTGGGCTATTTTCTTAGAGGTTATAGGTCAGAGTTCATTGGGGGGAGAGGTTCAGATTAACCAATTAGGTGAGAGGCGAGAAAAGGCTAAACTGCAGGCTGTTAGATAGAGATAACTGGATATTGAGACCATCAATATTCCAAGGGTACACAGCTCCCAGCTAAACACCTATGCGGATTTGCTCCAAGACCTGGGAAATCCCATTACAAAGATGTCTCTCCCCTTAGGCACAGTCCCAAATACTCCCAATCCCAGCAGCTCTGACAGGAATCACCTCTCTCTCTAGAGCTTCCTTGCCCAGCATGGGAAGACACCCACAACTTTTAGACACTATCGGTCCCTTCCCCCAGTATTTGGTTTGTTTGACTATAGCACACAATAACCCAGGGGAAAAACAAGGTAGTCTGGGTTGTCCTTTAGTGAGAGATAGTCACAAATACTGGTTTAAAGAATGGGAAATTCAAATCCTCCAAAGTCAAATGGTTCCCAAAACAAACTATCAACTGATAGAAGTGGGTTCTGGCTTCCCATCTGCAGTAGCCACTCCACTCTGAGGCAGTGATACAGAGGCTTTCTCAGAATTTCGAGATCCCTGCGATCTGCACCCATCTCCAGCCATCTGCATCTGGCCCTGTTAAAACAAAGTCACTTAGGTTACAAATCTACTCACTGTGGGCTGAAGCATGAATGTGACTTATCAATGCCCATGTACAGGAGCAGTAAGAACAAGACAACAGACATAAAATAATGCTGGGTCGCTGCTCATCCCCATACTTAACTATCCCTGACCCTTGGAGTCAGAAGTTACTGCTTGCAGCATTCCTGAGGCACTCCCAACAGGAGGGGGAGCTGTGGGATGTTTCTTCCAAATGAAATAGCCACTCTCTGCTGAGGTTCCAGAACAGCCAACAGATCATGGGAAGACAGTCCTTTGGGCCTCTGCTCGAAACCAACAGCTATAGCATAACTGCTGGTCTTCAGTCAGGGCCACCGGTATCCCACCCCAAGTCTCAGAAAAGAAGCCAAATCATATAACTTGCCCTTACTCTATGATAGAAACAAGTGCTGAATTCACCCTTTTTTAAGGAACAATTTACCTAGATTCCTCATCTCAACATTTTCTAGTTAACTAAACAAATTTGTGTCCTGCTCTCTGAGATATATGTGAACCAGGGCCATTAGGGTGTTCTCTCTAAGGGTCCACCAGGAGAAGTGCCACCTGGAGGCACCTTTACAGTCTAATTGTGATGACAATCCCACTCCCTGGGAGTACATGCTAGCCAGAACCAACAGGGAATACTCTGCCTGGCTGGGTCACTACATGAGGGAAGCCTGGCTGGGGCTGTTCTTCACTTGCCAAAATATCCACTGGGCCTTCAGCAATTTCTTTGACTGAATGATCTTCAAGGGTTAGTGACGGATCAAAAAGTAAGGGTGAAGGAGGGCACTGCATACCATCACCCACAACATCCAAGTCCTAGGAAAAGAAAGAAAAAGCCTGTCAGCAATACCAAGGGAACAATAAGCTAAAATTGGCATATTTTTCAGCAAACCTCAAAGCAATTCTCCCATACTTCCCTCATCCCTTGCCTACTTTTAATCAAAATGAGATTTTCCTAGAATGTCCAACAAATGGGATAAGATCCAAAAGCACCAAGAATTTTTTCTTGCTGCTGAGTATAAAGCACAGACCACTACAGCAGCTTAAAAAAGTATATTTTTTAAGTAGGAAAACTTAGAGACAGAAAGTACTAATAGTAGCCACCAGGGGCTGGGGGGAGAGGGGAAGTGAGAGTTATAGTTTAATTGGTACAGAGTCTAGAGTCTCTTTTTGGGCTGACGGAAAAGTTCTAGAAACAGAATGATAATGGTCGCACGATATTATGAATATACTTAACATCACTGAATTGTACATTTAAAAATGGTTATAATGATAAATATTATTACAAATATTTTACCATAATAAAGAAATATTTATTAAAAGCATATTCCCTCTAAGACTAACTGTAGTGAACATCTAAGTTCATCAGTGGTAAATCTAATATGGACAATCAGTATAATTACAAATTAAAATGAAATATTGCCTTAAAAGACTGGACAATATGAGACTGCTTGATTAATGTCCTAACAGCCACAAAGCAAGCCAGTGAGCAAGAGAGACAGAGGGAAAAAGGAGAGAAAGGACAAAAAATTCAAAGTCCCTCTGAATGGCTAAGAAATACTATTTTGGGTTCTTAAACCTAACACAGTCCAAGTGCTCTCTTAAAAAAAGACATTATATTCTACAGTCTATGTTTCTTCCAATTGAACTGGCCATTCCACTGGGGTACTGAATGGCCAACAGACCACAGGAAGACATTGCTCTTGGCTCCTGTTTGAAACCAACAGCTACAGCAAACCACTGGTCTTGATTCAGGGCCCAAAGCATTGCAAGAGCTCAATGTGTCAAAATGACTTTCAGGGCATCACTTTCTAGGAGTCTAAACTCTCCTTCCCAAGAGTGAAAAATACCCAAGGGTTTGTACTCCCCTATGCCCGATACACTTTACAGAGGCTCCATGTTTCCAGCAATTGAGCTTCAGGAGAAGCTTAGTTCTATGCTTTTAAATAAGTCTAAGAGTGTGAAACGCTTTCCCTTTCTTTGGTGTTAATCACCAAAAAGGAGAATCACATCTTCACAATAATTAAGGTAAAGAAAAGAATATAGTTAAAGAACATACTGGATTTAAAGCTGCTCTATTTAGGCAGAAACATAGGATAGTCAGCTACCTATAGTCCATTTCATATGTGTTAGAAACTTCTGTACTATCCACAGAAACTAGTGTTCTCACATGATTAAGACTATGAACTGCTTTCTCCAATTCTTTTACTATGCACAACTATTATACAAGCAACTAACTTGAAATTTAGAAGAACCCATTTAAGTAGTGAGGCAAAAGGTTTCCAAGTCTCAAGATGACAACGGTATAGAAATGTTTTTAAAGGAAAATAGAGACTGAAAAGGCTTTTCACACATATTCAGTGTTGTCTGTTACAGGAATTAAAATTGAGAAAAGGAACCTAAAATAAGAAAGGAAAAAAGGATCAGCAGAAATGCCTATCATAACAAGCATATTTAAACACATAAGCATGAGAACACAAAGACAGAATCCACATTTTGTTCTGATCTCAAAAAGAAAGCTCAAAAACCACACACACACAAACAGCAAGCAAGGTCAAAGTAACAGGATTAA
The DNA here is from genome assembly GCF_021613505.1 of Equus quagga. Classification (NCBI taxonomy): domain Eukaryota; kingdom Metazoa; phylum Chordata; class Mammalia; order Perissodactyla; family Equidae; genus Equus; species Equus quagga. The sequence continues at coordinate 19,235,538 of NC_060267.1, read as the reverse complement.
GGTACTACATTGTTCCTTGCCAAAACATCCTTGGATCAAAGCACAGAAAACAGGCAAGTGTAATATCCAGAATGAAAGGCTGAATTTTTACCCATACTAATATCAGATACCTGGTGCTCCCATACGTTACCAGAACTTAATAAGAAATGATATCTAAGGCAGAACATAAGTAACAAGTTAAGACTGCTTGGTGAAATTCATATAATTAAGAAATGATTTTTTCCCAACAAAATTTCCTATTAATAAATATATCCAGAATTTGTGGGAAGACAAAAACTTTCTAAAACTGGATTTTCTTTCAACATTTTCTGGAGAATTTTTACCTCCAAAGATTAAGAATAAAACTATACTTTTTAATGACCAATGTGGTTTATCAAAAGTACATTAATATGAACATAATAGATGATCAAGTACTAACATCTGATTGTTCATCATTTTTAAACCTCTAACAACAAAGGTCCATCTTAAAAACCCACTGGATCCTCAAAAATAAGGTTCCTTCTCATACATTCATGCCACAAATAAGGATTAACAGATTTGAAAATATATTTTTAAATATTTTTTAATTAAGATTCCTTAAATGTCAGTTTTCACCTACGACCACATCTTATAATATCTAATATTTTGTGTTATCTCTAAAGAGCAAGAGAAATGCTTCTAGAAATTAACAGACAAAATAAAAGTAACCTAGTACATCTACATAAAACACACATGCTAGTTTCTATATATATATATATATATATACATTAAAATCTGAAGAAAGTTTGGCTATGTAGTGCTTATAGGTTATTTTTTAGATCCTATGCAGTGGCTCTAAGCATTAATTAAGTTAAAAAAAATAGCACTTTTCTGGGGTTTCTTCACATGTAAAATAAAGGGAAGTGGACAAAAATCTGTCTTTATCATTCCAGGACTATCTATTCATTTATTCTCTTCAACAAAATCACATTGGAAAAGTTTGGGAAAGCACTGGAGTATATAATCTCGAAGGTCCCTGTCTAGTTCTCATATTCTACAATCTGTGTGAAAGAAACTTTTTAAAAAGCAAATATAATCAAGATTATAATAAAAATTCTAATTTTATTATAATGAAGAAATGAAAATCAAAAGTTTAATAAGACTATAGACAGTATATAACCAAAAGAAAAAAGTGGAAAGAATACAAAAAAAAAAATTGGAATCAGTTTATTCTTTTTTTGGAGGAAGATTAGCGCTGAGCTAACTGCTGCCAATCCTCCTCATTTTGCTGAGGAAGACTGGCCCTGAGCTAACATCCACGCCCATCTTCCTCTACTTTATAAGTGGGATGCCTGCCATAGCATGGTTTGCCAAGCAGTGCCATGTCCACACCCGGGATACGAACCAGCAAACCCCAGGCCGCCAAAGCGGAATATGCGCAATTAACCGCTGCGCCACTGGGCTGGCCCCGAAATCAGTTTATTCTTAATGCCACTTTTTCAGCTATAACTCTGTCTGGATATATCTTTTTTAATGAGCAATATTCCTGAGGCCACCCAAGCCTTGCTTCTACCTTTAGCAAACAATCTTGCAACCTATACTGAATTTTCCATTTAGATTTGTCACTTCAAACATGTCATAGTTATATACAAGACACTTTTATTATGAAATTCAGAAGATTTATCTTCAGAATAAATAATGAAGACCCTCATCCAGAAGGTTAAAGATTAAGCAAAGTGCCAAGACAGATGGAATGTCAATTGATCCCTACAGTCAAATAGTAGGGTAGTGCTAATTAGGAAAACAAATGAAATCAGAGATGAGTTTATGGGCTGGGACCAATCAAGGAACAAGCTGAAAAAGGTAATGTACATACTTAAAAGGTGGTAAAGTAAATACTTAGGGAGATCACTGTTGTTCTAGTCTGTTCACAAGAGACTCCATAATAACATATCAAAAGTGAAACACAGCCAGAGTTAAGTTTAGAGTCGTTTCTTAGGAGACTCATTAATCTGAAAATGAAAACCCTTACTACAGGGTCAAAGCACAAGTTTACACTGTCAAGAACAGATATCAGAATTTGTTTGTATTATTAAGATTCTAGCGAATCACTCACCTTGCGGATGGTTACCACATTTCCTGGCTACACAAAATGCAACCATAATCTTGACTTTCCAATTTCTCTTAGTTTACAATTTCCCTTATTCCCACAGAAAAAGAAAAACTTCTGCAAATTTAAACTGTCTCTAAGTCAACATGTTAACATAGAAATATAACCGTACATATATCATTTCAAAAACTTTTATCAACTCTCCTGACCACAAAACTAACCTATTCTTACCATTAATAAATAAGGCCTTGCCTCAAGGGCCAACCAGAGCAGAGCTTCTCTAACTTACATCACTGAACTCCAGAGGTAAACTCTCAGTGGGCTGAAGCTCAGCAGCACTCAAGTACAGATCCATGGGGCCGGCTTCCAGATCGTCTGGCACAGACAGTACCTGCTCGGGCTTATACATCTGAGGAGGCAACTGGAAATGCAGTGGGCAGCAGGGATCCTCAGAGAGGCTTACAGGAACCGGTTTGTTGCAGGGTACCTCTTCAGACCCCTGGCAGCATTTGAAGAGAACCTGATTCGTGTCCTGACAAATATCTGTAGAAAAACGGTCAAGGGAAATAAAATGGATCTATCGGAGGTACAAAAGAGAAGAGTTGTCTGCCACGTAAAACTCAAAGTCTGGACTACACGAGATAATTGGTTACATTTGATGCAGAACCAAATGCAGTGAGCAATTTTTAAAGTTATTTCTCAAAATAAGGTCTAAATTCACTAGCATCTAATCGTACCTCTATCAGAAACTTAAAACTAGTCCCCAACCTGTTTCAGAATCCTAGCTATTTAAAATAGAGACACTAACTTGTTCTCCCTTATGAGGGTCAAACACAAAATATTTGAAAACACAGCACTAAGTAAACAGCAATTAACAATCCTAGGAATCTACACCTATTCAGAAGAAACATGTCACCGCAAATGCAAAAAGCTTGCAGGAGCCCCCTACCAACCCTTCTCCTCCAAGAGGCAAGACATACAATCTTGTTTCTATTCTCTTAAGCAGACTGGTAAAAAGTTAGCAAAAACTTTTTGAACCTTGTTTCTAAACTGTTTACATAATAAATTTGTTTAAGGTAGCAGGGGACTGGGGAAAATAGAAGCTCTAATAATAGTAACTAGGTATCACATTCTGACAGAAAATAAAAATAAATCTCCATTCCTCCTCCCGTTTTTTAGGGGGAGGTGGTGGTAGTGCAGAGGAGTTCTGTTAGGATCCCAAAGAGAAAGGGAAGGAGATAATTTTGCTTATAAGGGCCCAGGGAAGGAAATACTCCAGGAACGCTCCAGGAGCTCTAACTTCTGTTAAGGGTAGAAGCAGACAAGGGCTATATTTCCAAGTTGGCAAAGCTCTGCAGGATGAATCAAAATTGAAATCATGATTAGATAAAATAACAAAATTTCAGTTCAAGTTACTCTACAAAATACATTTTATTCGAGTGTTACCATTTCTTGAAATCTTAACTACATGGTTATTTTCCCTAGATTAATAGACAACCACTATCTCAAATTTGGGCTTATTTTTAAACCAGAAAGCACAATTTTCTATAAACTGACTGTACCCAGGATTATGGAATTATGGGTACTTTTTATCTCCAAAATTTTAAGGTAATTTTTAAAAATTAAAAACTATAATGTACCTTATAATTTTTAAACCAAATAAAACTTCTTGAATAAAGCCATTTCTTTCAATCAATTCTTGGAAACTGCTAAACTCTAAGGCAGGGTTTCACAACCTTGACACTACTGACATTATGGGCTGTCCTATGCATGTCAGGATGTTTAGCAGCATTCCGGCCTTCTACCCACTAGCTGCCAGTTAGCACCTCCACCCTCAGTTATGAGACAAGCAAAAATGTCTCCACACATTGCCAAACGGGACAAAATGGCCCCCATTTGAGAACCACTACTCTAAAAACAGTAAATAGTACAAAATAAACAAATACATATTGAATGAAAATGAAAGACCAAATGACCAAACATGAATCTAACGGGAATAATCAGATTTGCAGTCTCTGTGCTTAAGAAAATCTAAACAATCTCTAACGAGCGTAAGAGTAAGAAGCCCAAACATATTTAAGTTATTAATATTTAAAGTGTTAATCCGTTAAATGTTTTAATAGAAACTTTTTCATAGAATTCAAAGGACTTCAACAAGTCTCTTATTAATTTAATACCACAATATCTTAGAAAAACCCTCCCCCCCATCCTCTGCCACCCCCTTTCCTTTCAAATGGGGACAAAAGAGACAAAGAGAAGGGAATGGTTGACCTACAACTAGCGTCTGGGTCCTTCACTTTCAGTCCAGTGCTGTCTCCATTAGACCAGAGTAAAGAGTTAACAGGTCACCAATGGCAGTCGCATCTTTCTCTGGGATAAGGACTTAAGGAAGGGTAAGTGACTAGGCAACTACGGAGTGGAAAGGAAAAGAGCATAAAAGAAAAAATACTTCCTTTCTCTTTTCAAATACATTTCATTTCCGACTTCGCTTTTTAAAATATTAATATTCTCATATATTGAGTATAGTACTATAAGAAAAGTCTAAAATAGTCTTTAATATCTATAAATTGGGGGTTTTGCCTTATAAAGTAATTCAAGCTCACTGAAGAAAACCTCAAAAGTTCTATAAAGCAGAGGAAAAAGAGACATTCATAACTCCACCATCCATAAAGTCACAGCTCTATTACATTCTCTCCCAGTATTTTGTTCCATGTAGTTAAAACATACTCCACAGAATTCCATATCCTATTTTTGTCACCATCAAACATCTTCCTATGTCATCCGTAAATTTTGTTAAATGTTTAATGCTTGAACATATTCCACATTATGTTGTATCACAATTCTTTTCTATTCCTCTCTGAAAATTTTAAAGCTGTCTCCAATTGGAGGAATTTCATTAAAAAATATTAATCTTCATTTGATTATCTCCGTAAAATAAATTCCCAGAGGTGACATTACCAAAGAATATGAATATAGTCTAACTGCTTTCTAAAAAGCTTGCATCACTTTATATTCCCACTGGCAGTGTTGAGAAGAGCCCACTTCACCATACCCTCACCAACTTCTGAAATTCACACTCATTAAATATCATATGTATACAAGTATCAAATTTACAGACTTAAAAAAATTTCCTTGTTTTATTTCCTATTTCATTTATTTGGAGTGAAGATAAACTTTTCAACTATCAGCCACTTCTAGTTTTTCTTTCCCCTCCCCAAGCCCCAGTACATAGTCATGTATTCTAGTTCTTCTATGTGATCCACCACCACAGCACAGCGACTGACAGGTGAGTGGTGTGGTTCTGTGCCAGGGAACCAAACCCAGGCAACCAAAGCAGTGAGTGCCAAACTTTAACCACTAGGCCATCAAGGCTGGCTCAGTCCCTTCTATTTTTAATCTCTCCACAGACAGCTTTTGCCCAATTACATTTTGAGCATTTATCTTTAGTTTTTAATTACTTTGCACAAGCATTTTCTATATTAAGGACAGTAATCCTTTATCACATATTTATTGCAATAATTAATAAATTGGTAAAATATTTAATAAATAGAATAGAAAAAAATCAGTTTTCCTTTCAAAACACCAAGAAAAGGTTCTCCTCTTCATATTAAAGAAAATACATTTTACTTTCCAAATACTTTACATCTCTTGCTAGGCAAATGAAATCCAGCAAGATTTATGCCTTTCATATAGTGAGGATCATCATATTTAACAGGTGTTTTTACCGTGAAAGTTAACGTTTTCAATGTCCGTAAGAAAACTGCACTTTCACAATCCAATAAACAACCCAAAAAGTTTTGCAGCCCAATAGTAAATGTAGTCCCATAGCAAAATTAAGAGATGCTACAATGGTTCAAAGGCAAATTAATTGGGGAGGAATCAATCCATTTTCGGAAACACTAAGTTTTCAATCTGAATTAGGTCTAACAACTACAAGTTAGAGCCCTAACCACACAAAAGGATAATACTTGAAGGAAGCTCACAGTTTAGAACCGTCCCATTATTTTTGATGGAAAACCCAGTGATTTTATTGCTATTAACTGGATTTAACAGTATTACAATTCTAATGAACAAGTTAAATGAGGGATCTCTGTATTTTGGAATCCCAGTATAAACCGACTACGAATAAACATTAGCCCACATCTATCACCAATGACTCAGATGTTTCTTTCTAATGAATTGACCACTACATTTCAAGTTCTGAAATGGTCAACAGACCATAGAAAGACATTTCTTTAGGCTCCTGCTTGAAACCAACAGCTTCAGCAAACTGCTGGCCTTGATTCAGGGCCAAAGGAAAACAAAGACCTTCGATGAAGCAAACACAGAGAAGCCCACTAGCTTTCAGTCTAGCTAGCAAACTGAACAGAGTAAAAAGATACGGGTAAGGCAGTGTCTGGTCATTGGAAGAGACTGATTCGAACAACGAACATCATCCACAAAGGCCAAGCATCTCTGACTGGAACGAGTGGTATGGGCCTAAAATGGAGAAAACAGATAAATCAAAACAAACAAACCCACAAACAAATATACAACCACTTATCTATGAGAATACTCAAGTTACAATACATAAGAAAGGTATATCCTTAAAGACCAGAAACTTCAACATTTAACAAATTTATTCACCAATACTATGCCAAAGGAAAAATAATTTAAAACCTCATGTCCAAATAATGAGTCAACCCTAACTCAAAATACACCTGTCATGGGGGCCAGCCCCGCAGACCAGTTGTTGACTTCACTCACTCCACTTCGGCGGCACAGGGTTTCACCGGTTCGGATCCTGGGCATGGACATTGCACCGCTCATCAAGCCATGCTGAGGCAGCGTCCCACATGCCACAACTAGAAGGACCCACAACTAAAAATACACAACTATGTACCAGGGGGCTTTGGGGAGAAAAAGGAAAAATACAATCTGAAAAAAAAAAAATACACCTCTCTATATTAGAAAAGTGTGATATAACCTAATGGTTTTCAAACCACTTCGTCTTTTAACAGAACTCTTTTAAATTTTAATCTTACATGGAGCCTCAACAAATAGAGATAAAAAATGGTATTCTCAAGTCAGACTTGAGAAACAAACTTAAGAACGATCACTGAACTCTGCTTCCTATCAACCTTACCTCTGACATCCATTGCTCCTATTAGTCTACCTTTCTTCCCATCTTCTAAAACCAGATTCCCAAGCAACTTAGGTCAACCCTGTGTCCATTTCTGAACGGAAAAATTAACAAACCAAAGAATTTAGAAATCTCTGGTAATCCCTCAATTTGCAGATGAGAACAGAAGCGCAGAGAAGTTATCAGTGCAGGCAAAGAACTAGTCAGAAGGGAACTGAGGCTAGAACCCATGTCCCTGGACTTCCAGATAAGTGCTCTTTTCAACATACCCCATGTCCAGTAAGTCAGATTTCAGAGCTAAGACTGTGCAACAGTGTTTTGACGAGTACCCTAACTTCCTAAATAAAGCAAAGGTATACATCTTAGAGGTATGCACACAAATTACCTGTTGGGCGGCACCATCTGTTGCCAGCATTCTGCGTTCCTTCAGCTGCCTATGTAGTAAGGCTTCCACTCCATAGCGCTGACGATACCTCCGAAGACATTTTAGACGCTTTAAGTTCTCTCGTTCTTTGGCCAAAAGTCCCTCTGGGCCAGTCAGAAGACTACTACCTGGAGAGTCACAACAGTCAAGATGCTATTCACTAAGCAACCAGTCAAGGATGCTTTTCCAAATTAACAAGAAGTAAATAGGGAAATCTGTGGCCATAAGATAGCCAGTTTCAAAACCAAATTCTCCTCCACTCAAGGCACCAAGACAGAAATAAGTCTAACTACTACCAAATTCAACCCACAACAGCTTGTTGGACTTGGCATAAAACTTGCCTAGAGCTTCATGTTCCACTTTGCGATTATGTAAGTAACGTCGTTTCTTCTCTTTGAGCAGATGCTGAAGTCGTTTAAACTGATCAATGTACAAAGACTGCAAACGAATTAGCTTTTCACGCATAATCAGGGCCACTTCTTCTGCTGTATAGACACCAGCATGTCTGGAATAAAATAGAGAATTCAGCAAAGAAAAAAAAGCACAAGAATAAAACCCAAGCTTAAAAGGAGAAAAAGGTAGAGGTTAGACCTAAATTTGTTATTTAACAAGTAATCAGTGCTGAGATAATCACCTTATTAAACAGGAATATTTTCACACAGCCATTTTAGTATTCAAATTTTCTTATTAAAAAACAAAACAAAAAAGAAAATCTCCAAGAATGGATACTAATATATGATCTTACAATAATGGGGAAGAGGAAATGTTTCATTACATTTCCTAGTTATTTGCATTATGTTTAAAAAGAAGTAAAGACAGGGGCCAGGCCAGTAGCATAGTGATTAAGTTCGCACACCGTTTCAGTGGCCCAGGGTTCACAGGTTCGGATCCCGGGTATGGACCTACTCACTGCTCATTAAGCCATGCTGTGGGGGCATCCCACATATAGAGGAAGATTGGCACAGATGTTTAGCTCAATCAAAAAGAGGAAGATTGGCAACAGATTTTAGCTCAGGGCCAATCTTCCTCACCAAAAAAAAAAAAGAATAAAACCAGCAATTTACAGAAACGACAAATCTAAGACTATCAAAAAATGTGAAAGTTTTAAAAATATCTAATGTCCAAACAAGGTGACTACGTTCCATTTTCAGGAAAATGGTGATATCTGCATTAATATGTCTGAAACTCTAAAATACTGAAGCCTTAACCTAATATCAAGTTTATTAAAATGAAATTAATTTTATTGTATCCTGTCAGAAGAGAATTTAACCAATGGTCTAAGGACTAGAATTTATAAATGGGAAGCCACTATAATCAGAATTTACTACAAATCATTTGGGGGATAAGAAGGGAGAAGGGGTATGTGTGAGCGCCCTGACTAATATGAATGCCTAGTTTATGGGACAAATGGGTCATTTATTTAAAGAGAGATGCTCCAGACATTCACAGCTAGTTATTAAAATCATGCACTAACTCCCCTTGCCCTGATGTGCACAAATATAAGTCAAGGTTTTATTATTAGAATTCATGTTCAAAAAAGAGTCACCTTATACTCCATTAAATAGTGTCTCTTATTAAAGGGCATTCTCCCAACTTTCTTTATTTTGATAACAATGAAGAAGACTCACTAAGTTGAATTGATCTTTACCAAAACAGGCTCTGGATGCTTGTAGAGGTCATATGATAAAACTTAAAAAGACAAAGAAAGATTTAACAATTACTCTTAAGCTAAAACTTCACCAGTGCTGGATGCTGCTATAAATGAGCTTTTAAAGATTACTTTTTACAAGGCAATTAAGTAAATGGTTACTTTGAGGGAAATCACACATAAATACCTACAAAGGGGGAAAACACTATGCCAATAGTAATTCTAGTTAGAATAAAATCTCTAATGACGTCATCATAAACAATACAAAAAGCACCCTGCCTGAAACAAGTGAAGATATATGCTGTAAATTGTTAACGATTCAAAAAGTGGTCCTAGTGATAACAAAAACACTGGCACCAAAGACGAAAATTCTTAATTAAAAGAATTTCATTAAATAAACACTTGTATTAAATATAACAAGATAGCAGTATGTAATCAGATTAATAAACTAAGTATTATAAGCAGACATTTAACAACTCCATTTTAAATCCCTAAAAATGCATATATTTTAGCGAGCCATAATTTTTTTGGATAATCTCACTGGGAGAACTAAGGAAAGTCTGATATTTAGTTGCCTAATAGTTGAACATATCTGGGTCTTTAGTTTCCTCTTTGAATGTTCCTTTTAGGAGAAATTGACATCAATTACGTATTCCTTTTAACATTTATGCTTCTCATAAAATTAACTGGTATTTTGGTTTATACAGCACTCTCCCGTAAGTTAGATTAGCATGAATGTGTCCCCTAGACTGATCCACTCTGGGTTACTAATGACAAAAACAAGTTTCTGCACCTTTAAAGCTGAGTGTTTACCACACCAAAAGACAGTGTCTTTGTGACCCTACAGAGCATACACCTCTTCAAAGCAGCAAGTCTGGCATTTCTAGCAGCACAGTGGGGAAAAAAAAAGACTATGTTTGGTGTAAAGTTACTACTGTGAGAGAATCCTGCTAGAAAACAAACATTCCTTCTCAAACTACTTGGTCCGAGACTTTCCAAACAAGTGCTTCCTGACCACGCTGAGAATACTCAATAGAAACAGATGAAATCATTCTACTCAGAAAATGTAACCCTAAATGACTTCTTATAAACTCAGAATCCTAGATAATGAAGAAAATGCTATTCTGAGAATTTAAGTCCAACACAGTCAAGTCTAGAAAGTCATGACGCCTCTCACAATATACAGTACTTCTACCTTAACTGTCAGTGGGAAGTGTCACGAGACAGAAGGCAGAAAGAAAACAACCCAGTAAACTCAAACCATAAGACACAGAAATATGAGACTTTGGAGTGGCAATATTTTTCATGTTTCTACAATCCTAAGGGGATTGTGGGTTAAGGGAAGAGCAGAACCTCAGTAAGATACACTTAGGCTCATTACTCTCTTCTAGGTTTCTAAATCAGTTTCTCTTAGGTATGAAACCAAAGGAAACTCTTGAACATCTTTTTATTTTTCTTGAAAAAAAAAAAAAAAACCATAAAATGTATCTTTGCAAAAAAGTAGTTATTCAAATACAATCACTTTACTATTCTTGAGGTTTAAGCCAAGAACCCATTCACATAAAAACTGACCTAAGCATTTCTAAACCCACCTCCCAACTCCTATATCCAAGAAATTTCCTATTTTCTCCCCTAGTTGCTCAAGTGTAAAATCTGATGTCCAAAAATTTTCCCAAATCAGAAGACTTCTAAAAAAGAATCAAATCATGCCTTGAAGGTGGTGATGAACCATGACACTTCAATATACAGAAGCTGTTACTGCTCACAAATAGCTAAGCTATCTTCAATCCTCCCAAGTTATTGATCTATTAATGGTATGCAGTACTACATTCCACATACTAACTACATAAAATACTTAAAAGCCTTATGTGGAGTTACAACTTACTTTAGGGGATCTTCTTGATCACTGTCTATGCTATCAGCTTCACTGTCAGGATCACCTCTCCATGTCTGATCCACAGTGATGGGTTCCTGTTCCCCATCACTCCAGCTGTCTTCATCTGAGGCAAGGAAGGGAGAGCAGCCATTAAGACTTCCCACCTCTGTAACTCCACCACACAAAACTAGATTACTTAACACATCGACCCAAATCTTAATTTTAAAAAAACTTAGTTCAAAGGCACTGGCAAATAAAAACAGCTTAAAAAAAGACAACCCAGGTAAGATTATTTATAACATAAATGAGTTAACCATGCCCTCAAAAGCACAGAAAGGGCAACTCAAAATTATTGTTTCCTGAAGTTACCTAGTTACCCTACCTAGCAAAGATGATAAGTATAAAAACAGCAATGAAGAAAACAGTCCTAAACTCAGGAAAGTAAACCTAAGCACACACTACTTCAAACTGAAAAGAACTGGTGAACAACATAGCAATCCTGCAATTCTGACCCAATTGCCAACGAATTAGCAATAATATTGTATTATCAAGTGCCATGTAAGTTCAAGGCACTGTGCTAAACCAAAATAAGTGGTTAATGTTCTTCCTCCTTTTTCATTCTAGGAGAGAATGATCCTTACCCAGAATTCGACTGGCTTCACTGCGACTACTTTCTGGAGTCTGAGACCCCAGCTCTGTCTTAGCATATGAGCTCAGCTGGCACAAGAGTGTTTCACCCATAGGCCCTGGATTGGTCTTCTTCACTTGAGCATGAAGTGCCAGAGCATTCCTACGGGCATGTTCAGCACAGAAGGACACCCTAAGGAGACAAAATATTAACGTTTTATACTCAGATAGGTTCCCTCTTTCAAGAGTTTGATGATTTTCATAGACACCGATCTTTAGATCATTTTTAGGAAATTAAAATGACTATTAACTTCATTTATAAATTAAAAAGGCCAGTGAGGGGGCCGGCCCGCGGCCCACTGGTTAAGTTCACGCGCTCTGCCTGCTTCGGCAGCCCAGGGTTTCACCAGTTCGAATCCTGGGCACAGACACGGCATCGCTCGTCAGGCCATGCTGAGGAGGCACCCCACATGCCACAGCTAGAAAGACCCACAACTGAAAATGCACAACTGTGTCAGGGGGGCTTTGGGGAGAAAAAGGAAAAAATAAAATCTTTAAAAAAAGAAAAGGCCAGTGAGGCAGAGTAATTTAACTGGCCCACTGTCAACTCATTTGGGTATTGCTAAAGTTAATACAGGTGGCATAATCTAATGCTCTATCCATCAAACAAAACATTCCAACTATAAAAATGCTGACATCATCTCACACAAATCAAAGAAATCCAGTTTCATCTTTCAAAAGTGGTTCTGGAAGGCAACTCTACATTTTACTTCAATATCAATCCATTGTATATAATAAGATGTGGGACACAGTTTTAAAACCAAAAGACATACGCAGATCTATCTAGCCAAGTTATGTTCCTGCACGGATATCTTTGCTTATATGATGACAGCTATGAAACCTTTCCCAGAAAAACACACATAACACACAATTTTGCAAAGTTCAGAAACGGCCAAAAGAGCCAGGGACTCCCAGGGGTTAAGACTAACCTAGAATATCTCTTCATTTTACAGATAAAAGATCCAAAGAGATGAACTAAGTGCCCCACCTGGAAGTCTCCTTGCAGTTTTCCACCGTTTTAAGATTTTTTTCATTTTCCAAGGATATATCCATATCCCCAATTTTTACAAGCACAGCACCTAAAAACTCAGGCAGCTCCGCCCAAGCCCACATCATATCACATTCCCCTCTCACTTTAAAAGTACAAACGACATAGCTATCTATGCATATATACCCATCTTTCTTCTCAGGCTTTGGGGCAGCACTGGGACATCTTTTTCCATTCTTCGTCGATATGTAACTACACTGCTTGAAGGGCGCATTCTTGTCTTCAAGGATATGCTTAATGCAAAACTCCTGGCCCTCCAGACGAGGTTGCGAGCATGGGCGATGAGTGAACGAACAAGACAGGGGCTCCTGAGACCTGGGCACTGGGGTGATCCTCCCCCGATTGGTCGGCAAGACGTGGATCCGAATCCTGTTCATACCAAAACCTGGAGGGTCACACAAAAGATCAAAAAGCTCTTACCCTTCCCGAAAATTCCTGCTCCACGATATCCGGGCAGAGCGCGGGTAGCCGCTAAAGGGCAGACCGAAGTCACGCTCCGTAGCTCCCCCCACCTCCCGCCCAGGTCCCCTCTGGCACGAGTGGATTCGCTCACCTCAACTTCCCCTCCATGCCCGCCCCACCCCGACCACCAACGCGCTGAAAGTAACTCAAGGATTCGCACGGCCGCGACACCAGGGGGAAGCCCAGCGCGGCCGCCGCGCCGCCCCGCCTCCGCCTCCCTGTACGCCGCCTTTGTCCCGGCCCGCCTCAAAGCTCTCGGCTGGCCCTGCCCGTCCTCGGCGGCCCATGCAAGCGCCATTTTGTCCAAGGCTCCGGGCCCCGGAGAAGCTGGGTCCTGGGAGACTATGGGAGGAGAGCGACCCCAACGCAGACTGAGGCACAGTAGCAGCTCCAAGCGGATAGAAGGGGCGAAGCAGCAGCTTAACTGCAAAGGCAAAAGCAAGCACCGACGCCATCTTACCTCTGCCTCCACGCCGCGCAGCTAGCTCTCCGGCCGCGCCAGCCGCTTCTAACGCGGCCCCGCTCCTTTCTGGGCTCCCAAACGCTGATTGGCTAATGCGCCTACAGTGGTGTGTCACCATTGGCCGAGGCCAGGTACCTATCACGTCTGGGAGGGCGGGGCGCTGAGAAAACGCGCGGCTCGGGTGGCTGAGAGGACCTGTCTGTCAGCAACTCCGCCCCGAGGAGGGTGACCCGAAGGGAGCGCGGGCTGCGAGAGTCGCTCCCCGGATGCGACTGTTTGCACCGTGCAGCGTTGCTGCCGTTCAGGGCACTTTTGGCCGCTCTGTGGTCCCAGGCTGCAGTTACCCCACCACCCCTACACAGCGGGTAGAAAATCAGACATATAGAGGCCAGAGGGTCACTGTGCATTTGACTCTTACTGTTTATACACGGAAAGGCTTTAGTTTTCTTTCGTGAGTTCATTTACTGAAACATTTTTTGAGTGTTTAATGAGTCTGGGAAATTACATACATAAACGGTTAATTTTCAGAGCAACCCTAAGAGGTAGAAGGCTATTATCTCCATTTTACAGATAAGATAACCAAGGAAAAGAATGGGCCCATATCTAGTAAATGGGGGAGGGAGGCTAATTTGAACCCAGCCCTAATTGTTTATCACTTATTACCTCTCATAGTAAAGAGCATTGGATTGAGAATAAGGAAACTTGCATTCTGGTTTAGGCCCTGATTCTCTAAAATTATCTATAATTCCCTGCTAAATAATGCAGGTATATAGAAATAGCAGACACAATCCCAATTTTATCATCCTTTAAGGATTTTTAGTTAAAAGCATCTCTCTTCTTTCATCGCCACCACTCCTCTTAAAGAAATGAACCAGTACTCTCCCCATAACCATCCTGGATCTTTTTTGCATCCCAAGCTTCCCAAGCTCCCTTATCTGCTGTCAGTTTCATTTAAGTAAGATGTTTCTCCACTAACAATGAGCAGGTGAGCATGATTCACAGCCGAAGTGAGCATAGAGAATCTACACACTCAAGAACAGTAGGGACAAAACAAAAATGGCGGAGGGCTAGCAGAAGAGGTGCTGTTCCCAGAGATCAGGGCAGCTCTAGAGGGCCCTTTCCTGAAATTCATTCACTCAACAAATATTTATTGAGAACATAAGTGCCGGGCACTGGGGATACAGAGAGAACAAGAAAAATAACCCTTCTCTTTTGGAGTAAACATTCTAGAGCAGTGTGGGGTTGTGGATGCAACACAAACATAATATTAATAGTAACTTTGACTTATATACACAAGCAAACACTCCAACCCTCAGGAGGAGTACCCAGAAGACATTTGTATATCAACAGCCTATAACTCAAAACTAGCCAGAGGGAGTCACATTACAGAAAATCTGGGAATCAGAATCTGCAACCAAATGTGGTACTATCAAAAAAGGACTATTAAGGGGCCGGCCCGGTGGTGCAGTGGTTAAGTGCGCACGTTCCGCTTCAGCGGCCTGGGGTTCACTGTTTCGGAACCCCGGGTGTGGACACGGCACCGCTTGCCAAGCCAAGCTGTGGCAGGCGTCCCACATAAAATAGAGGAAGATGGGCACGGATGTTAGCTCAGGGCGTCTTCCTCAGCAAAAAAAGAAGAGGATTGGCAGCAGATGTTAGCTCAGGGCTAATCTTCCTCAAAAAAAAAAAAAAAGGAATATTAAAACTAGGGAACAATGTAAAGAGGCATTAGGGACTAGATAGGGATGCAACAAAGACTTTGTTTAATTACAGGGTTTACTGAAAGTCTTAGTTGAAAAAAAAACCCTCCTGGTAAGCCCAAAACAGACATAAAAAATGCTATTTAGAACCACTTCCTTCTAGGTGGGGGAGGGGACAGATTATTAAAGGGTCAAGATATTGGCAAATTCTTTGTGCCGTTTAACAGAGTGAATAGCTGTTTTTAATCCACTGAACACTTTGCTAGCTGTTGAATAGGTTAAAGTGGACCTGAGGCTGTTTGTAAATAGAGGTTGGGAAATACGGATTCTTGAAGGAAAGGGAATTTTTGAGAATTTGGAGTTTTGGAGGCTAATCCTAGAGAAAAGTGTGTGTGTGAGAGAGAGACAGAAATCAACGCCAAACTCCTGCTCTTTCTGGAGTCATCCTCATCTCAGTATATGACAACTCCATCCTTCCAGTTGGTCAAGCCAAACACTGAGTCATCCTTGACTTCTTTCTCTTCCAACCTTATAGCAGATCCCACTGGCTCCAGTGTCAAGTTATGTAACTTATTATCTTCAGCACTTCCAACCTGGTCCAAACCACTCTCATCTCTTACCTTAATTATTGTGAGAGGCTCCTTACTGTGACTCCTACAATCTACTTTCAACAAAGCAGCCCAAATGAACATTTTAAAATCTAAGCTAGATCATGTCACTTCTCTGCTCAAAACTTTTCAATGGTACCCCACTTGACTGTCTTCATAAAAGACAAGGCCCTACAGTTTCTAGCCTTCTATTGCCTAACCACATATGCTACTACTCTCCCCTCCCCTTATTTCCATACTAGCTACACTGGTCTTGCTATTTCTCAAACGTGCTAGCATGTTCTTACCTCAGAACCTTTATACTTGTTTTCTTGGAATGATCCTGGAATGATCTTACCCCAGCTCTTCCCCTGGCTTGCTCTCTCACCTCTTTCAGGTCCTTGCTGAACTGTAATTTCATGAGGCCTCTCTCCCTAGCCATCTTATTTCCAGTTTCAACCCTATTTACCTACACACATACACACACACACAATCCCTATCCCTCCTTCCCTGCTTTATCTTCTCCAAATTACTTTTATCTAACATACTATATTTCACTTGTCTCCCTATAACTAGAATGTAAATTCTACGAGGGCAGAATGCTTCTTTTGTTTACTGCCATATTCCCATCAGTAAACAGTACATAGTACTTGGTAGGTACTATTTTTTAATGAAGGAATAAATGAAAGGCAGTGAAATGCCTGAAACTTTTAGGAAAAGGTGCTTCTAGTATTCAATTTTAACTTGTTTTCATCACTGTGGTTTTTTGGTTATCTGTTGGTTTTGAGTATTACGTGAAATGAAGAAGAGAGGTTGAGATTCCACAGTGCAAAAAAAGTAGGACATGTGACAATCCATAAAACCAATCAATTCAGAAGTAGGCCCCAGAGCTAGAAAGTACAGAAAATACAAGTCTCTAAGGGAATCCCACAGAAGTCACAGAAGGGGCTTCAAACTGTCTACAGAACGTTGAATGATAGAGAGCAAGCCACTCTTACTTAGCTCTCAAAAGTCAGGGAAACCAGGATGATTTAAGCACTGATCATAAAATGAAGCCTAGCTCTGTGTCAATTAGTTTAACAAACCCTGTAACCGGAGATCCAGTTGTACATTACCTTTATAATGATTTATACCTCAACTATCCCCAAGGATGATACAGTTGATATTAACCCTCTTAACAAAGGCAAATCACCAAATTTATGATTTTGTAATATCATCCATTCCAACATTCATTTACTGCTTCTCTATTCTTCCATTCAAACCAGACCAGAATTCCTAAAATGTCAGCAACTTCCACAAGTTTCAAGAGAGGTACAGCAAAAATCTTAAGTCATCTTAGTTAAGAAAATGGGAGAAGGAATGAACAGAAATCAAGTGATTTTTTTTTTCAGAAGTGTATATCATTCTGTTAAACTTTTTTTTTCCTTTAAGAGCTTTTAAACTATGGCTAATGCTTTGTGTTATAATTTTGGAGTATTTTAACATAAAAATTCTTTCCCTTTAAATGTGTAATTTATAGGATTACCCTGTGTGTGTCTGTTTATGTCCCAGGAAAAGGGTGAGTATTCACAATCAATTTTTCCAGGCACTACCAAGAATGCTATTAATTTTTTCTTCGAAATGCATTGTAATGGCCTTGAAATCTAAGTTAAGGAATTTGGACAATATGCATGCTGACAGACACATCTGCTAACCCAAATTTTTCTTCTTCCAAATGCACTGTCTTTGAAAATAATCTGAAATCAGATTTCTCAAAGAACCAAGCATACAATTATGAATCATGTTGATAGTGCTTGCTAGATAAGCAGTACATGTCACTATCATCTCTTAGAGCTATATATGTTTTGTGTACCAGTTACTCTTCCAGGTATCCATGCAACAATAAGGAATGAAGGTTTTTTTCCTCTGACTACATACTTTAGACTATTAGGTCGACAGTGATGACCAAATCTTAGATCTTTCCAATGGACTCAATTCCCACAGGATCTTGTCAGTAAGAAAGAACATACAAAGAAAACTAAAACAAAACTGTAATCCTATCAATAAAATGACAGTTAAAGACTAATTTGAAGACTCAGTACACATAAACAACAATCAGATGAGTGTTTTATCATTAACATTTATTGATGGGATGGATAAATACAGATTGAGAAACATACTTGACAGCAAGATATCAAACTGATAGCCAGACTATAAAATTTATACAACATCCTTTCTTAAATTTTTTAAAAATTTTTTTGAATTTTTTACAAAGAGCCCTTACTGTAATGGTCACTTACATCCTATCATTCACATAACAGCAGTAGACATCCCAGGGGTAGCATCCAGAATTGTGGTGCCCCAAGGAAGACAGAGGCAACAGCAGAATAATATGCTGAGAAAGGACTCAAGAGCAATACAAAGAAAACAGACAAAAATACCACCACAAAATTGTACCTGAGTGACATAGATTGGTAAAGTGTTTTGCTTTTTTTTTTTTTTTTTTCCTTCTTTGCTCTTTGGTCTGATAAGAAAACGGACTGTTTTAGGTGTGTGGAGGAGGTGGGAGAAAGGTCAGTTTCAAATCTAGAAACCTAGGTTAACACTAGCTAGGCTGCTGCATTCACTTCTTTGGGTGCTTAACCCAGCCAGCACTTCCATACTGTAACCAACGCCAATGTGATCAACCAACCACTAATCACTTAGGTCCTCAGCTTTCAACTGAAGAGTTCCTGATAACCAGATGGAGAACATACTTGCTCTGGCTTCAATTAGCATGCTGTCAAGCATCCCTCTCCACGCTTAACATGACAACAGAAAACCCCAGAGTCTTTCTCTTTTCATTCAACCATGAATACACACTCATAAAGGGGAAGAGTAGACACCGCTTTTTAGTAAACATTCTTTTTCTTTCCCTTCCTTTCCCAATGCCAAGTTCATATTAAAAACTTTAGGAACATTAAAATGGAAGAGTCTCCCACTTAAAAAATAATTCTCACTCCAGACCACTTTATCAGGTAGGATTACAGTACCATGCTTGTTTCAAACTCACATCCCCAGAGGGTTAAAAAGACAAAATAAAACTGACAGTGTGATACAACACGAACATTTCTTAAACCATCAGGAGCAAACACTCAGTTAAAAGCTGGGTGTTAACAAGCAGCAACACGAGAAATTTGGGGAAGTATCAAAGTCACTGAAAGCTTAGTGGGACCGTGGAGGGCTTGTATCTCACCATGTGAAGGGTTGCATAGACTGCTTTAATTCTCCCAAACCCAAGAGAATAATATTTGTATTCCAACTTCAAAATGATCTAGAATCTCCCCTTTCCTAGCATTAGTATCAAAATAACTCTTCAATAAAATAATAATCCTTTTAAAAATTTAATCAGTTCCCAATTTCCCACAGTTCATGTTTCTGTGGGAAACACAGACATGTTAAAATCCAGCCATACTGGGATAAGACCCCTCTAATTGCCTTCGTCCAGAAGCAAGGTAGGAGGGCTGTGTATGGGGAATCAGGTAGCAGAGGCTTAAGGAAATCCAGGACTGATATTACCATGATTTTATTTCTATATCCTAATCCATTGCTGTTTTCAACTAGAGATTTAAAATTTTTCTATCAACACTGGTGAAGCCAATAATACAGAATTATGAACAAGGATACATTAAATCAAAACACTAAAATCATTTTAAAAAAAAGAGGAAGCTAGGGTCTCAGATATGGAAACACACTGATTCATGAGTGAGAAGACTAGACAAATTCCTACATATTTTCTAAACCCAAAAAGCATAACTGACACTTCGAAAGACCGATTTAGCTTTAGATTAATGCTTCACTAGAGTTGAGTTAATGGCAACACAGGTATCTGATTAAAAGCCCTAAGGACAATCCACAGGTATTTGTGCCAACATAAGATTCAAGCAAAGTTTTAGGAATGAGATTTACAGAACTTGAGGCTCCAGTCCTGCTTAACACCACTTATCCTTGATAGCCTAGGTTAAAATGAGGGGGGGAAAGCCACATTTGCTAGACTAACTTTGGATGTATATATCCCTCTTTCACCCTTTGAATGTGTGAGAGTAAAGAAGACACAGATTTTAGAAACCACACAACCCTTCAAAGCCCAAGTTTATGGAATTTGGACAATATGCATGCAAGTTGACAAACACATCTGCTAACCCAAAGACAATGCAGCAGCTTCATGCAGAGCCCATAAGGAGGTTCATGACATATGCATAGATCTAAAAGCAGACACTGTGGGTATCTTAAAACAGTATCAGGAGGCATTAACATAGGAAAATCTCTAAATTGACCTATATCAGCAATGACCTACTAATGCAAAGGCCAGACTATGCAGCATAAAGCAGCTCTTAGGTTCTAAGCTCTAGTAAGCACTTTTTTCTAGTTCACTCCTCACAAAGTTCTAAGGAACTAACTCAGACTGCCATGGAGAACTGCTATAAGGCTAAGTGACTACATATGCCTCTGTGGTGAGGGAGTACATGTGATTAGAAAATATGTGACATTTGATGAGAAAAACTGAAAGCTGGGAAAGATTTTCATAATCAAATCAGTGATCATCAATTCCACAAAGATACAGATGCAAACTAAATAACCTTTTGGGAAAGTCAGGAAGGAAAGCAGACTTCACCAAACAAAATCTAAATAAATACAAAACCTAAATTTAGTAAACACACCACACATCTACCAATTACCTAGCACAACACAGAAAATTTCAAAGAGAAAGAGGAAAATGTCATCTATAAAAGTGACGCGACATTCCAAGTCAAAAGCATTACTGGTTTATAGGTCAGCAGAGAGCTCATCTTACACAGCAATGGCAGGCACTCTAGAGAGTTCAAATACACAGAGATGCAGGACGCTAATTTACCTTCAGTTAAGGTTTACTGTACAAATTCTTTCCTATTTTAGGCCAGTGCATCACCAATTCCAACTGCCTCAGTTTTCTCCCCAACCTATTCCTGGCAAGCGGTAGCAGATGTACAACTCCTATCTCCCTATGACTTCCAATGAAAAAAATTCAATTTCTCCACAAAGAATACTTAGTGTGAAAGAAGCTGCACTAAAAAAAGACATATTCAAATTGCATCATCCTTTTCCATAGCAAAAAATGCCATGAAGACCAATGAATATCACATCAAATGATCTGTAGATAATGGCATTTTCAGTGAGACAACTTGGCTTAGAATTCTTTCTAAAGGATTCTTAGAAAACTCCTGAAGAACCTCTGCCTAGAAGCTAAAGCCACCAAAGATGGACAATGTAAACCTAACAGTATCTGTGCGCTAGGCTTGCTTACCTTCATGGCACCAGTACTGTTAAATTCACAAGCTCCAATCTCTGAAGTCATATAGGCTGCAAAAACTGAGGATGCAGCTGTTTCCCTTCAGACATACAGATAAAAGCAAGTTTTACATTCATAATGTAATTTAAAATACACTGTCCTAAAAATTCCCAGTCACAATCTCTGGCTCCATGGCTTCTCCCAGAACTACTCTCACATATGGTCTGGTCTTTCATAGGCAGAATATGTAGCACATCCCCCCTCTCTTCAGAGACCCTGAGGCTGCTATCACTTGAACACTTTCCCAAAGCCCAACTTGAAAAAAGACACACCCAATCCTGCAGGGCAGAAGCCGGCCATGCTCTCCAACCCTTCTTCCTCAACCACATCTTTGTTCTGCATCAAAAGGAAAAAAAGGGTAAAAAGGAAGTTTTTATAATGGAGCCCAGAGTCAGGCCATTGGCTGCACCTGCCCAAACCAGAATTCAGAAGGCTACCACTCAATTACAACATAAAGAAAGGGGAAAATACCATGTCCTACATGTATCTTCCTTCATGTTCTAAAGGCCACACCGTGCTCTCTCCAGGAGACTGTTGGGAAGTGAAAATGGTGAGGGACAAGGAGGGAAAGGTAAAACATGATTTTTAAACACACACACTTAAAAACACACATACCCACACTTACATACACACTTAAAGGTCTCAACACTTCAAGTGGCCGGAGCCTATCTGAGCACTCATGGCCAAAAGCATATCCTCCCATTCCCCCTACACTCCCCCCCACCCTCCAATCCCCCCCCCCAGGACTCATTGCTATGTATCTCATAAACACAGCAAAATCCCTATCCCCTCCCCATTTATATAAAAAAACTAAACAGATAACTTACTTTCTTTAAATTATTTTTTAAAAGTCTCTTAAAAGATTTTGACGTTTAAATACTTCCTCTCTTCTGATATATTAAACACCAAAATGATCCACAACTGTTTGATAAAACAAACCCTCCAGATTTCAGTCCTGGCAAGAAGAGGGAAGATATCAACTCTAATCAACCTAATTAGGAGGTGGAAAGGCCAAGAATAGAGAAAGTATTCTTAATCCTTCACAGCTTCAACACATTCTCACCTCTCTAATACCAGTAAAAACTATAATAAAATAGTTAAATTTCTGAGGCAGCAGATATAGTAACGAAGGCCCTCTACCACCCTTCCACCTATGTCTCGATATTATTTTATTCCCTAGTCCAAGCAGGGTGACATATTTCATAAGGGAAGTAATTTTCTTAGTCCAGAATCAGTAGTTAAAAAAAGAGAGAAAGCATGTGTTTTTAAAGAAGTTTTTTTCTCCTCTTCTTTTTCTTTTCTACTTAGGAAGGGGTGGAAGTGGTGGAGGAGGTTCTGATGGTAGAGGTGGTAGCCTGGGTTTGTCTGTATTGCCAGATCTGGATGGCATTCCACCAGCCCGTGGATTCAGATATTCACCGTAAGAATGAACAAATTCCAATGCAGGGGGCTGAGTGGGCTGAACACCCTGGGCATGGAGAAGGGAGTGAAGCATATTCACAGTATCTTGATAGTCTATCGTCTGGGTTGTGTTGTGACCATTGGCCCCCGTGGGGCCTTTATCCAGTTTCATATGAGGAACTCGAGTTTTACAGCTGGGCTGTGAAAAAGGAAGGCCACTTGTGTCTGAGCTATGCCCAGGCAACTGGGCCATTGTAGGAAGAGGAGGGAAGAAATTTATGGAAGAGGATTTAGTACTCTTGGCAATCTTGGCTGGATGATCAAAAAGTGCCCCTCCAGTCTCTTCAGGGGGGCCCCTTTTACGACTAGAACTGGAAGAGGAGAAAGAACTAGACAAGCTATAGGTTTTGTGTGCTAAGGTGCTTGTCTGACTGCTATGTTTTGGATCACCTGGCCGTTTGTTCCCAGTACCAGCTGGAAGCTGTGAGTGAGAGTGCTTGTGTGAGTGGTGATTATGATGATGATGATGATTAGATGGGTGAGTCTTGTGCTTCTCTTTGTGCTCTCGGCTCTTTGTGACACTGTCATCTATAGAATTGTGCTTGTCAGGTGCAGCATGGACTTTAATGCGCACTTTTATCTCCTCTGGTTTTGAAGAGGCAGCTTTATCTCCACTTGCAACTGGGATTCTCATTTTGAGAGCTGTTTTGTCAGCCTTTTCCAGAAAAGGCCGCTCGGGGTTTTCTGAACCCTCTATGGGCATTTTCAGAATAACTGACGAATGGCTATCATGGTGAGATAGGAGATTCTGGGCAGCATATGCATACTGTGACTTTACGTTGGCCTCCATGTTCTCCAGTTGCCTCTTCTGGGCAGCCAACTCTTCTGCATGCTTTGCACGGTATTCTTTCAGTGACACTTTAGCTGATGGCACACTCTTACTACTATTCTGCTTCTGGGAAATAAATGCATTCGAACCATCCTGTTGCAAGGAATGATCAACTCCTATAAGTGCTAGATTCTCACTAGTCCGATGGCCCTGAGCAGGTTCTAGTTTAAAAGGAGGTTGGGAGGACAGCCAACGCTCGCCCTGCAACATCTCCACACCGCTCAAGTTGCTGGATGACTCTTCAGTGGTTGGAAGGGAAGGCACTGTACTTGTGGTAGAAGAAGTTGACATGCTCATTAAACCTGCAATAGTTGTGTCGGAGGAGCTCTGGGAAATCATATTGAGGATTGTCTGCTCTGAAGTGTTTTCATCTGTTCCTCGGTCATCTGCTTTTGTTTTCTTGGCAGCCTGGCATGCCTAGAATGAAGCAAATGACATCTCTTCACTTTAGGTAATTTATCAAGTGGAAAAAAACACTGAAATGAGTAGACTGTGCTTCCTGTACGTTGGGAATTCTGGATAGCCCATAAGCAGAAGGCTACTCCAACATGAGATCAGTAATTATTGCCAATACGAGACAAGATTTTTAAAAGCTTCAATTAAGAGTCACACAAACAGGATGTGAAAGAGATGTCTGCATTCATTGCAGTATTATTCACAATACTCAAGATATGAAAGCAACCCAAGAGTCCATCAATGAATGAATGGATAAAGAAAATGAAATATTATTTAGCCTTAAAAAATGAGCGAAGGATTCTGGGAAGATGGCGGAGTAGGAAGCACCAGGAAATCTATCTCCCCACCCAGACAATTACATTGGCAGAATCTGTCTGAAGCAACTATTTTGAAATTCTGGAGTCTTTTGAAGGCTTGCAACTTCCAGGGTAAACCGCAGACAGTAAATCCGGGTTAATTTCCATCAATTTCAGCTCTCAAAACAGTAACAATGACTAAGCCCCCACCCCTAGCCATGTAGCAGGCAGCTAGGCATCTATTCCTGGAGCAGCTTGCACACAGCTTGTGAGAGCCAGAGTGGGCAAAAAGGACTCTCTCCTCCATATATTGGGGATCTGTGCTCTGATCGCTGATTGCTGCTGCTTCTGATCACAAAGGTACAAAGAGGGAGGCAGCCATTGTTCTTGCACCTTCCTCCACTGTTGCAAGCCCCTCCCCATCTGGCTGAAGTGACTTCCAGGGGATTGAAAAGGCCAACACTCTTCCTCCCCTCCTTCATCTTTTGCTTTTTCCCCTTTTGGGTGCCAGACATTAAAGAGTAGGACATTCAAAAACAAATGCATACACAGGGAAAATTAGAAAAAGACCACACATGTCCAGGGAAAGGCTCAGAAAAGACCAGAGAAGACCTTAAGTTTACACCTCAGGCTGATCTTCAGCACAGACACACCCTAAAAAATCAACCCCCCTGCCCCTACAAAATAAACAAAAACAATAACATAAAACAGCAAACCCTGGGGGAGGGAGAGAATCTGATTTCCAGAATTACCATGTTATTAGATTCAAATGTCCGGTGTTCACCAAAAGAAACACGAGGCATATAAAGAAACAGGAAAGTATGGCCCATTCAAAGGAAAAAATAAATCAACAGAAACTGTCCCTGAAAAACCTCTGATGGCAGATCTACAAGACAAAGACTTTAAGTCCCTTAAAGATACTCAAAGAATTAAAGGAAGATGTGGGGAAAGTCAAGAAAACAATGTGTGAACAAAATGGAAACATCAGTAAGAAGACAGAAAATCTAAAAAGAAACCCTGGAGCTGAAAAGTACAATAACTGAAATGAAAAATGCACTAGAGGGATTCAAAGGCAGATCTGAGCAGGCAGAAGAAAGAATCAGCAAACGTGATGATTGGACAATGGAAATTATTGAGTCTGAAGAACAGAAAGAAAAGAGATTGAAGCAAGTGAACAGAGGTTAAGAGACCTATGGGATATCATCAAGAGAACCACCATATGCATTGTGGGAGCTCTAGAAGGAGAAAAGAGTGAGAAAAGAACAAAGAGAATATTTGAAGAAATAGCAGCTGAAAACTTCCCAAATTTGATGAAAGACATGAACATAAACATCTAAGAACCTCAACAAACTCAAAAACAAGATGAACGCAAAAGAGATTCACACCAAGACATACTACAGATCTTCCTTGACTTACCATGGGGTTACGTCCCAATAAACCCATCCTAAATTGAAAATATCTTAAATCAAAAATGCATCTAACACACCTAACCTACCAAACATAACAGCTTAGCTACCGTACCTTCAACATGCTCAAAACATTTACACTAGCCTATGGTTGGGCAAAATCATTAACACAGAGTCTATTTTTATAATAAAGTGTTGAATATCTCATGTAATTTATTGAATACTGCACTGAAAGTGAAAAACAAAATGATCATATGGGTACAGAATAGTTCTAAGTGTATGAGTTGTTTTCACTCGTGATCGTGTGGCTGATTGGGAGCTGCAGCTTGCTGCTGCTGCCCAGCACCATGAGAAAGTATCATACCACCTATCATTAGCCCAGGGGAAAAAAAAATCAAAATTTGAAGTATAGTTTCTACTGAATGCATATTCTTTCACATCACTGCAAAGTTGAAAAATTGTAAGCTGAACCATTGTTAAGTCAGAGACTGTCTATAACGACACTTTCAAAAGCCAAAAACAGGGCCAGCCTGGTGGCGCAGTGGTTAAGTGCGCACGTTCCACTTCTTTGCGGCCCGGGGTTCGCCGGTTCAGATCCCAGGTGCGGACATGGCACCGCTTGGCAAAAGCCATGCTGTGGTAGGCGTGCCATGTATAAAGTAGAGGAAGATGGGCATGGATGTTAACTCAGGGCCAGTCTTCCTCAGCAAAAAAAAAAAAAAAAAAAGAGGAGGATTGGCAGTAGTTAGCTCAGGGCTAATCTTCCTTGGAAAAAAAAAAAAGCCAAAAGCAGAATCTTGAAAGCAGCAACAAAGAAGTGAACCAACACATACAAGAGATCCTCAATAAGATCATGAGAGTCAGCCCCAGTGATCTAGTGGTTAAGTTCAGCATGCTCCACTTCAGTGACCCGAGTTCAGTTCCCAGGCACGGACCTACAACATTGTAGCAGCCATGCTGTGCTGGCAGCCCACACACTAAAAAAACAGAGAAAGATTGACACGGATGTTAGCTCAGAGCGAATCTTCGTCAACAACAACAACAAAAAGATCATGAGGGGCCAGCCCAGTGGCGCAGAGGCTAAGTGCGGACATTCCACTTTGGTGGCCAGGGGTTTGCCAGTTTGGATCCTGGTTGAGGACATGGCACCACTTGGCAAGCCATACTGTGATAGGCGTCCCACGTATAAAGTAGAGAAAGATAGGCATGGATGTTGGCTCAGGGCCAGTTTTCCTCAGCAAAAAGAAGAGGACTGGTAGCAGTTAGCTCAGGGCTAATCTTCCTCAAAATAGGATGATGAGATTTCTCATCAGAAACTTTGGAGGTCAGAAGACACTGAGCCGATACATTCCAAGTGCTAAAAGAAAAAGATTGTCAACTAAGAATCCCATATCCAGCAAAAATGTCCTTCAACAAAATAAAGGAGAAATTAAGACATTTCCAGACAAATAAAAGCTGAGGGAGTTCATGACGACTGGACCAGTCATATAAGATATGCTCAAGGAAGCCCTCCAAGGTGAAACGAAAGGAGACTAGACAGTAACTTGAAGCTATATGGAGAAATACACATCTCAATAAAGGTAAATACATGGGCAATTACAAAGGCTAGTATTACTGTAACAATGATTTGTAACCGTGCTTTTTGTTTTCTACATGACTTAAGAGATTAACACATTTTAAGGAAAAATATTTATTAATGTAAAACCTAGTATTACTGTAACTTTGATTTATAACTCCAAATCTTATTTTCTATAAAGTTTAAGAGCCTAACACATTTAAAAGAATTATTAGTTTATGTTTTGGGACACATAATGTATAAAGATATAATTTGGTGACATCAACAACCAAAAGGGGTAAGGATGCATCTGTAAAGGAGAGGAGTTTCGTATGTTATAAAAGTTAAACTGTTATAAATTCAAGTTAGAGTATTGTAACTTTAGGATATTAAATATAATTCCCATGGTAACCACAAAGAAAACAGCTGTAGAATATACAAAAGAGGAAAATGTGAAAGGAATTTAAAATTTTCACCACAAAAGATTAATAAAAAAGAAGACAGTAATGCCGGAAATAGGACAAAAAGCTATAAAGCATATATAAAGCAAATAGCACGATGACAGAAGTAAATCCTTCCTTATCTGTAATTACTTCAGGTGTAAATGGATTACGCTCTTAATAAAAAGACTCAAAGAAAAGAGATTGGTAGAATGTATTAAAAAAACATGATCCAGGGGCTGGCCCCCCGGCCGAGTGGTTAAGTTCGCGCGCTCCGCTGCAGGCGGCCCAGTGTTTCGTTGGTTCGAATCCTGGGCGCGGACATGGCACTGCTCATCAAACCACGCTGAGGCAGCACCCCACATGCCACAACTAGAAGGACCCAGAACGAAGAACATACAACTATGTACACCAGGGGGCTTTGGGGAGAAAAAGGAAAAAATAAAATCTTAAAAAAAATAAATAATAAAATAAATAAATAAATAAATAAACCCACGATCCAACTATATGCTGTCTACAAGCAACTGAAAGACCCAAACAGGCTGAAAGCAAAAGGAAGGAAAAAGATATATCATGCAAACAATAACTAATAAGAGCAGAGGTGGCTACATTAATATCAGACAAAATCAACTTCAAATCAAAAAAGGTTTCAAGAGACAAAGGAGGACATTATACATTAACAAAAGACTCAATACAGCAATAAGATATAACAATTATAAACATTTACACACCTAATGACAGATCATCAAAATATACAAAGCAAAACCCGACAGACTGAAGGGAGAAACAGACAGTTTTACAATAACAGTTGGAGACTTCAATACCCCATTCACAATAAGAAATAGAACAAGCAGACAGAAGATAAGGAAATAGAGGGCTTAAAAAATAAACCAACTAGATCTAACAGACGTATACAGAACACACTACCAAACAACAGTAGCATACACATTCTTCTCAAGAGCGCATGGGATACTTTCCAGGAGAGAACATATGTTAGGCCACAAACTAAGTCTCAACAGATTTTAAAAGGTAGATATCATACAAAGCATCTTTTCTGACCACAGCAGGATAAAGTTAGAAATCAATTAACACAAGGGAAATTGAAAAATTCACAAAATTGGGGAAATTAAACAACACACTCTTAAACAACCAATGGATCAAAGAAGAAACCAAAAGGGAAATCAAAAAATACTGACAGATGAATGAAAATGAAAACACAGCACATCAAAATTTATGGGACAACGTGAAAGTGGTGCTAAGGGAGAAATTTATAGCTATAAATGCTTACATAAAAAAACAAGATCTTAGGGGCCGGCCCCGTGACCAAGTGGTTAAGTTCGCGAACTCCAACTTCAGTGGCTCAGGGTTTCGCCAGTTCGGGTCCTGGGCACAGACATGGCACCGCTCATTAGGCCATGTTGAGGCAGCATCCCACCTACCACAACTAGAAGGACCCACAACTGAAATATGCAGCTGTGTACTGGGGGGATTTGGGGAGAAAAAGCAGGGGGGAAAAAAAACAAGAAGATTGGCAACAGTTGTTAGCTCAAGTGCCAATCTTTAAAAAAAAAACAAGATCTTACAGTAACTTTACAACTTATAGATCTAGAAAAAGAAGATCCAACTAAATCTAAATCCAAAGCTAGCAGAAGGAAGGCTATAATAAAGATTAGAGAAGAGATAAAACAAAACAGAAAAATAGAGAAAAATCAATGAAACAAAAAGTTGGTTCTTTGAGAAGATCAACAAAATTGACAAACCTTTAGCTAGATGGACTAAGGGAAAAAGGAGACTCAAACTACTAAAATCAGAAATAAAAGTGGAGACAATGTTACAGATTCTGCAGAAATAAGGATTATAAGAAGAGTACTGGGGCCAGCTGCGTGGCTAAGTTCATGTGCTCCACTTTGGCAGGCCAGGGTTTTGCTGGTTCAGATAATGGGCGCGGACATGGCACTGCTCGTCAGGCCACGCTGAGGTGGTGTCCCATATGCCACAACTAGAAGGACCCACAACTAAAATATACAACTATGCACTCGGGGGATTTGGGGAGAAAAAGCAGGGAAAAAAAAAAAGACGACTGGCAACAGTTGTTAGCTCAGGCACCAATCTTTTTTAAAAAAAAGAGTACTATCAACAATTGTACACCAACAAATTGGATAATCCAGATGAAATGGAGAAATTCCTAGCAACACACAAAACCTACCAAGACTAAATCTTGAAGAAATACAAAATCTGAATAGACTTATAACTAGTAAAAAGATTGAATCAATAATCAAAAATCTCCCAACAAAGATAAGCCCTTCACCAGTTAATCCTACCAAACATTTAAAGAAGTAATACCAATCCTTTTCAAACTTTCCCAAAAATTTGAAGGGGAGGGAACAGCTCCCAATTCATTCTATGAGGCCAGCATTACCCAGATACCAAAGCCAGACAAAGACACTGGAAGAAAAGAAAATTATAGACCAATATCCCTTATGACCATTGATGCAAAAATCCTCGAGAAAAAAAATACTAGCAAACTGAATTCAGTGGCATAGTAAAAGGATCATATACATGACTAAGTGGGATTTATTCTAGGAATGCAAGGATGGTTCAACATACAAAAATCAATCCACATAATACACCACTAAACAGAATGAAGGAAAAAACCACATGATCATCTCAACTGATGCAGAAAAAGTGTTCAACAAAATTCAACACACTTTCACGATAAAAACACTCAACAAACCAGGAATCTAAGGAAATTACCTCAACATAATAAAAGCCATATATGAAACACCCACAATGAACATCAGATTCAATGGTGCAAAACCGAAAGCTTTCTCTAAGATCAGGAACAAGGCAAAAAGGCTCACTTTCATGACTTTAACGTAGTACTAGACGTTTTCATGATATAGTACTGGAAGTTCTCATCAGAGCAACTAGGCAAAAAAAGAAATAAAAGGCATCCAAATTGGAAAAGAAGAAGCAAAACTATCTGTTTGCAGATATGATCTTATATGTAGAAAACTCTAAAGATTCCACCAAAAAAAAATTAGCATTAATAAATGAATTCAGCAACATAAGCAAGATACAAGGTCAACACACAAAATTCAGTTGCATTTCCATACACAATGAACAATCTGAAAGGGAAATTATGAAAACATTTCCATTTATAAAAGTAACAAAAAGAATAAAATACTTAGCAATTAACTTAACCAAGGAGGTGAAAGACATGTACAATGAAACCTGCAAAACATTGCTGAAAGAAATTAAATAAGACATAAAGGGAAACTCATCCCATGTTCTGGATTTGAAGATTTAATATTGTTAAAATGTGAGTGCTACCCCAAAGCAATCTACAGATTCAATGGAATCCCTATCAAAATCTCAATGACTTTTTTTTTGAAGAAACAGAAAAATTCACCCTAAGGAATCTCAAGGGATGATGAATAGCCAAAACAATCTTGAAAATAAGGAACAAAACTGGAGGACTCACACTTCCTGATTTCAAAACTTACTATAAAGCTACAGTAATCAACAGAGTGTGGTACTGGCATAAAGACAAGCATACAGATAAGCGGAATAGAATAGAGACCCCAGAAATAAACCCTTGCATATATGGTCAAATGATTTTTGACAAGGGTGTCAAGACTACTCAATGGGAAAAGGATAGTCTTCAACAAATGGTCTGGGAAAACTGGATATCCACATGCAAAAGAATGAAGTTGGACCCTTACCTAACATCATACACGAAAATTAACTCAAAATGGATAAAGGGCCTAAATGTTAGACCTACAAAAATAAAAATCATAGAATAAAACATAAGACAAAAGCTTCATGAGACTGGATTTAGCAGTGATTTCCTGGATATGATACCAAAGGCATAGGTAACAACAACAAAAGAAGGACAATTCAGACTTCACAGAAATTTAAAAATTCTGTGCATCAAAAGGCAGAACCAAGAGTAAAAAGACAACCCACAGAATGGAAGAAAATATTTGTAAATCATACATCTGCTAAGGGATTAATAACCAGAATACATGGAGAACTCCTAAAACTCAACAAAAAAACAAACAACCCAATTCAAAAATGGACAAAGGGACTCGAATGAACAGACATTTCTCCCAAGATAAAGAAATGGCCAATCAGCAGATGAAAAGCTGCTTAACATCATTAATCATTAGGAAAATGCAAATCAAAACTACAATGAGATACCACCTCATACCTATTACGATGGTTACTATCAAAAAAATAAAAGACGTGCTGGTGAGAACGTGAAGAAACTGAACTCTTATACACTGTCAGCAGGAATGTAAAATAGTACAGCCACTATGGAAAACACTGTCGTCGTTCCTCAACAAATTAAAAATAGAACTACTGTATGATCCAGGAATTCCATTCCTGGGTACATACCCAAAAGAACTGAAAGCAGGCTTTTGAAGAGATATTTGTACACCCATGTTCATAGTAGCATTACTCTCAATACCTAAAATGTGGAAGCAAGCCAAGTGTCCATCAAAAGAAGAATGGATAGACAAATGCGGCATATACATACAACAGCATATTATTCAGACTTTAAAAGGGATGAAATTCTACAATAAGCTACAACATTTATGAAGCTTGAGGACTCTATGCAAATTGAAATAAGCCAGTCCCAAAAAGACAAATTGTGTATGATTCCATTTACATGAGGTACTTTAGAGTAGCTGAAATCATAAAAACAGAAAATAGTGGTTGCCAGGGACTGGGGTCAGGGGAAATGGAGAGTTATTGTTTAATGGTTAGAGTTTCAGTTTTACAAGATGAAAAAAGGTATGGGGATAGATGGTAAAGATGATTGTAGAACAATATGAATATATTTAATACCACTGAACTGTACACTTAAAAATGGTTAAGATAGCAAATTTTACGTTATTTGTATTTTACTACAATAAAAAAATAAAAGGAAACCTTGACATTTACAACACAGATGAACCTAGAGGACCTTTTGCTAAGTGAAATAAGCCAGACACAGAAAGACAAATATTGCATGATCTCACTCATATGGAGAATCTAAAATAGTTAAAACTCGTATAGGTAGAGAGAAGAACAGTGGTTGCCAGGGTCTGGCGGGGAGGAGGGGAGAATGAGAACTATTAGTCAAAGGACACAAAGTTTCAGTTAGACAAGATGAGTAAGTCCTAGAGATCGACTGTACAGCATAGTACCTAGTTAACAATACAGTACTGTATACGTTATCCTTCTCAGTCTTTTGGCTAAGATCATGTGCAGTATTATATACTTAAAAATTTGCTTAAATATTCTATCACAAAAAAAAAATTCATAGCACTCTATACCAGTGCTAGAAGGCAATAAAAAAATGAAGTTGTACATATCTAAAATTCATTCATGAACATCTGTGCCTTATAACTGCTTATGATTGCAGCAAATTCTAAATTCTAGAATTTTATCCAAAAGCAAATTCTAGAAATTTTGGTAATGTTTTATATGAAAGTAAAAGATGGCTGATGTGCTCCTAAGTCTCCTTTGATCCCTAGGCAAACTCATTTTCTGCAACTCACTCGACTCAGGAGAATGAAATTAAGCTTATCAGTCTGGATATCTGAAAAACGCAGGGAACATTTTTAAACGAACTTTCTATTTGACACTGAAAAAAAAAGGAATGATTCGATTAGTCGTAAGTAATACTTTGAAAAACATTTGAAATACAACTTTAAAGTGCACTCTATATAAAAAGAAAATTCTAAAATCCATTTAAAAAGCAGGTAATGTCAAAGACAAAATTATGATACCAGCTCTAACCCTGTAACTCTGTATCCTTCCTCTACCAGAAGCCAACACTGTGACTCAAAGAAGCCACATTGTTTTCCTTAACAGTCTCCACAGAGAAAATACTCAACCAATGTTGCTGACCAAATGATTGTATCACAAGAGTTGCAAAACACAAAACAATCACGCTATCAACTACAAGCATTGACTTCTGGGCCAGTATCCAAGCTATGACGTTGCAGTCATGATCATTGCATAACTACAAAAAGGGAAATTCCAAACCTAGGGTACATAGCCAATTCTAGTATATTCACTGGTGCAGTCAAAGAAGAAAATCATCTGTTCCACAAGCTGACAGCAATAATTCTTACCCTCCAATTCCGAATTCGTTTCAGCCTGTTGGGGGTTTTCTCCAGAATCTGTAGAAATTCATGTGTCAGTTCTACAAATGAAATAGAACATTTCAGAAAAACTCAGAGAGGCAAAAGTAATGAAACAAGAATAACCTCAACTAACTATTTTCATCTGAATCATGTCACCTTTGGCCAGATATGTGACAGATCAAGAGCAAGTGCTTTTCAAGGTCCCTTACTCTAAAACTTACCATCTAAAAGTTCCAAGGTCACAGTGGCGTCAACATACTCCCACCAGTGCTTCCCATCAGTTGAGACTGGGATCTCCCAGTTGGACCACTTGCAAGCCAGATGAATGCAGACACAGGCCACCACAGGAGGTGTGTACTGCAGGCTAAATGTGGTCAAATGCAGGCTGACATCAAAGGGAAGGAAACAAGAGAGTGTCATGAGCTCTCAATTCTGAACCCAAGTTAAAACTCTCCATTATTTAAAAAAAAAAAAAGTTTAAAAAAACACTGGAGAGCAAGAAGGGCAAGAAATATCCAGTGCTCTGATCCAGTACTCAACATGCTGGATTGAGTGCTGCTCCATTAACTCCATTAACCCATCTGCTCGGTAACAACATGTCTAAATTTTCTGACTATACATCATTCAATCCACACACTGACCAAGGACCAAAAAACAAAAAACAAAAAACAAAAATAAAACAGACTTGTTTTTTAAACAAGGATAAATTATCCTTAGAATAAGTTCAGAACTTAAAGAAAACTGTAAGATTTTTGATACATATAATCCCTAAATCAAACACTTAAGGAAATCTAAAAATTATCTCATTTCTTCCAATCATAGGTCTGGTCTATTTAAAATGACAAATATGCAATCAACTCTCTCAAGTGTGAATATGCTTGATTGATGCTTTATTTAAAAAATTTTTCTTATCAGGCTATAAAAATGAACTTCTTAGTCCTGACAGTCATTAGGAATATCTTTGGTTTCCATGAAGAATCAACAGACTGGAGATGAGAATGAGCAAGTCATTTGGTAATACAAATTATGATTAACGATTTTTTTCTTTAAAAGGGGAAGAAGAAAGAAAAATTATTACAACTCTTCACACATATACATGCCCATTTATATGGGAGTGGGGGGAAGAAAAAGGAGTGTTTTAAAATATCGCAATTATTGCGGAATCCTCCAAATTAGATTTTTAGTCACTGTCAGTGAACCTCAATTTTACCCCAACTTTCAGAACTATGCTCTTGGATATTTTAAAGCAAAGTAACACATGCAGAATTAAGCAGGCTATCAATCAATACTAAATAATTACATTAACTCAGCAAATTAAAAAAGCACCATGGAAATTTAAGGTACAACATGAAAACTGCAGAAAAATCAACATTTACCAGAGAATTGTCTATAACACATTGTATCAAAGATCCATGCCTGGGTCTTTGGGTTCTAGTTTACTAAGTGCCAGACCTGACAACTTTCCATATACCCCTCAAAAAAGTGACAATTCCAACCCAAGTAAAGTCCTAGCCCAAAAATAGAAGGGAAAAGTATTAAAATATAAACCTGTTGGTTGCCATGAAGTAAGAAGTCTGTGCTAAGTCCTTGCTTGCTAAAAAAAAAAAAAAGGGGGGGAAGGGGGGGAAGGAAAATGTTATTAGTTCCATTCATTCTCAACAATTATTTAGTAAGCATTTAATGTTTGCAAAGTTGAAACTATAGTGGTGAATAAAGTAGATATGGTCCCTGACCACCTGACATTTACATTCTGCCAAAGGAGACAGATAAACGATTTTTAATTATAACATTAACAATTAATGCTGCTTCAGGACCTAGGGACTCAAGCTTTATTCTGCACACCAGGTATCTCGGGTACTTGTTTAAAGTGCAATCCCTGGGCATCCTTCCTAGAATGACTCAATATGTATGGAGAAGGATGCAAGCATTTTTAACAAGTAATCTAGAGATTCTGATGCAATGGTTCACCGAGAAATACTGTAGTAGGGGATGAGCTAATTTGGAGGCAAGATCAGATCTAGAAGACCTTGATCTATTTGGGAAAAGAGATTTTTGGATAAAAAAGAAAATCAAAAATTTTAAATTGAGTAGCCTGTGATTTAATCTCCAAATCACCAAATAACAAACTATTTAATATATTACAATAAAAAAACACATTCCTCCTTCCAAAAGAAAACTGCTCTGGGTGACAAAGAAAATTTTAATCTTGATTAAATATTCATATATATCCATCTCTGTTTAACCCTAGCCTTGCTCAATGTAAACTTTTTAATGCTTTCAAAAGATAAAGAACTTGGGGAAACCCCTGGGGATTTTCAGATGAAACACACATTAGCAAAATACAAAATAAGGCCAATTATCAGTTTAGTCCACAAAACTATAAAAGGCATGTAAATGCGCAACAATGTGTAGATATTCCTGATACTACTATTTAAACTAAATAAGGGGAACTAGATTGCATGCAATTATAGCTACTAAAGTTAAATTAGAATAAAAAGAAAGTCTTGCGAAGGGATTGTCAATCATGGAAATAAGTTCAAATAAATTCTGGATGATCCTTTGGGAGGCCTTTAAGACTGTCTGGGACAATCAACCCTAGAATCAAATTAAGATCACCCACTCCCAAGACATGCTTAAAAGTGCTGTTAGATACTCATGATTTGGTAACTTTTCCAAGTACACCCCCAGCTTTGACAAACATTCTCAAGAAGCTAACTCTCTTTAACTGGCGATCACCTGAAAACATTAATTATAAGAACCTAACAGAAAAACCCCAAGTCAGAACCACTCATTTTGATTTAAGCTAGAAAGCCCTTTCAATTTAACTTTTGGCCAAAACAGCTATATTATGTATTTGTCCACAGCAAATCTTAGCCTCTAAATGGTAAACAACTTAAGACAACTATCCCAAGGTGGGATTCCTTACCTCTAACAAGCTGAGTGCACTTTACCACATGTGTATGTGGGTGATCAATTGTTAGCTCAAAGCCTGAAAAAAAAACCAACTAGTTAAAAAGCTAAAGATAGTCGAGATACTTTATACTTCTTTTATCTGAATCATCATTAAAGGTCTCTCTCATTTTCCTGTCCCAAAACTGCTGTTCAGAGGCTAAGAGTCACATAAAGTATACAATATGCTGTTTTCTAAGATGCATTATCTCCAAAGCTGCTTATATTTTGACCTAGAAGGTACCACTAAGATAATAAAGCTAATACAGTTTCAAGACCCCTAAGGAACCAATAACCTCCAAACACAAAACACCTTTTTAGGGACAATAGAATATAAATATATGGTTGAAGAAGTAGTCCCTTAAGTGATGACTATCTTCTGAAGCTTAACCTTGAGAAAACAATTTAAAACCTATTCCTGTCTTACTTTGGTTTTGTTCCTTTTCATCATCTTAATCACAATAGGTACTGATCAGTTTATCCAACTCCAATGGTCTTTACCAAAATTACTTAAGGAAGGTCAGTGTGTCTATAAAAATTTTTGAGTAAATTTCTCTTTTTGCATATGTAAATAAAATTTGCTAGATAAAAGTAAAGAAATTCTACTGAAAAATTTACATGATGCAAATCATTCTAAAATAACTGATTCTTACAAATTAGATCTTACTGCTTTCCATATTAAAATATTAATAAAAATTTATTCCATCAGAAAAACATCATTGTCACCTAAAGTATGGTTACCTTGAAGATATTTAAAGTAAAAAGTTAATTAGCAGAAATTAACTTCAGAGATAAATTTTCATTGTGTGTATATATACGCAATAAAATACCAGTAACTTTCTCACACAACTCAAGAAATCTTCCCCTACCTAGAGAAGAGAAAAATGACAGTCCAAAGGACCTAGAAAAAAACCTCTTTATTTTACATATTTGCTAAGCTTTTAAAGACAGTCTCTCTGATAAAAATAATAATAGATAATAACAGAATATCATTAGGGTTGCCCATCAACCGCTATAGATTTAACTTCTCCACCTCCTCTCTGCTGTTCTGAACACTGATTACTACTTTTAAAGGCAAATGCTGTTATCTAAATGTTGTGAACAAACAGACTATAAAAATCCATGAAAGAAAAAACTCCTTTAGATAGTTTCTACTATTGTTTATCAGAAAGTTAAAAACTGCAAAACTTTAAAGAGCAAATCATGAATCCTAGAATTAAAAAAAAACAAACTGCTAACTGCTGTTTCAAAGGTCAGCTGTACCTGCACTCTTCCTATGGTATAGGCCAAGGTTAAACTCTGACCTCTAAAACCTCTATAATTTGCAAAAACCTTCCCAAGAGGTTCCTTCTTGTTTCCTAATTTGCAAATTTTAAAATCATATCATTATATGCATTACATACATGTTTATTTAATGTTTGAAAGGAAAATAAACTTACCTAAAGTCTGCAGAATTATGCTTTCTAATATCACCAGATCTTGAACTTGTTGCAGGTAAGCCTGCAGGTCAGAAGACACATAAATTACTCCCCAAAAAAGCCCAATATATTAAGTATAAGCAATTCAAACAAACTCTCCCAAGGAAAGCAAAGCCACAAAAGACAGGAGTGGAGTTATGAGGTAGAGTAGGAACTGAAATTAATCTTTATCCCTATTCACTACAGATTCTCCTTTTAAAAGAAAAAAAAAAGTGGTATACTGAGAACACTTTATTCATAAACAGCTACAGAAAAAGCATCAGAGATTTTGTTCATTTTCAGACCGACATTTTAGGTTTTAAAGTTCATGTGCTGCAGACACAAGAAAATTAAAAATATACCTTTTTTCACCATCATCAAAATACATTTGCAGAGCCTTCCTAGAGTACTGTAGGCAATCTCAAACATTAGATTCCTGTTAAACCTTCCCCTTTGGGGTAATGCTAGATTTCTGAAAATTCATGGAAGAATTCAAAGGAAAAGGGAACAAACAAAAAAAATCTCTCAGATTTGTACCAGCCAACACTGTAGTCACTATCCACACATGGCTACTGAGCAACTGTAATGTAGCTAGTCTAAAGTGAAATGTGCTATGAATGTAGAATACACAATGGATTTTGAAGACTTAGTTAAAATAATAATGTAAACTATCTCACTAACAATGTTTTAATATTAATTATATGCTGAAATGACAATACTTGGGGTTAAAAAATACATTATTATAATATAAAATATTAAAATTAACTTTTTATTTTAAATGAAGTTTAATGAAAAGGTAAAAATTTTAAGTTACACATGACTCCTCTTACTCCCATTGGACAGCACTGGTCTAGAACTCTAGAAGAATGAGACTTGAGCCAGGAATTAAGAGACTTACGTTGTAGTTAACTTTCCACTTAACTTTATGATCTTGAGTAAGTCCAATAAGGACTTAACCTATGCTATTTTTCCTTTCCATATAGTGAAGAAAATATCTTCCCCTTATCGACTCACCAGGAATAGAAACTCAGGTGAGAAGTTGTGTAAATATACTTCAGAGAAGGAAAAAAAGTGGCAATTATTTTTTATTTCATTAAAATAAAACTTTTATTTAGTCAATTCAACAGACCAATGGCATTTAGTAGTCTCAGATCTAAATAACAGTCCAGAGTAATAACTTTTTTTCTTTTTAACAAGAGCTACTAGTATAGCCCAAAGAGGAGATGAAGAAAGTCAAGACACTGCCACGCAAAACACTTAACTCACATAATTAGGGGCTATTATCAAAACCACCCCCCCTGCAAAAAAAACCACTTTCTCCAATATGATCACAAGAATACACAATTCCATGTATCTATTTGATAAAGGATAACTCATGCATTGATTGTAAAAGACTTAAATAATCTATTAACAGAAACCCATAATTTTTTTTCCCAAGCACTTAAAAATGGCAGACTTCTCAATTTCTCATATCTCATCATTCCCCAATCATTGACTTCTAAAGCCAAGAGAGAGTTGCCCTCCTTTAAAAAGAAGTCAAGAGGGGCTGGCCCCGTGGCCAAGTGGTTAAGTTCCCGCGCTCCGCTGCAGGCGGCCCAGTGTTTCGTTGGTTTGAATCCTGGGTGCGGACATGGCACTGCTCATCAAACCACACTGAGGAAGCGTCCCACATGCCACAACTAGAAGGACCCACAACAAAGAATATACAACTATGTACCGGGGGAGCTTTGGGGAGAAAAAGGAAAAAATAAAATCTTAAAAAAAAAAAAGTCAAGAAAGGATGGAAGGGAAAAACAAAAAAGCTGTATGTACATGCACAGGACAAATGCCTGGAAGAATATATACCAAAACCGTAATCAGCAGTATCCTCCTAGGAGGAGGAAAGATGAGCTTTAACTTTTACTTTAAATGATTCTTAAGTGTTTGGATACTTTTATAATGAGCATATATAACTTATAATTTCTTAAAAAGTTTAAAAAAAAACACCATTGACAGGACTAATTTTTTAAAAATACTCATTAACAAAAATTTATCTCAAAGAACGTTCTTCATAATGATATTATAGTGGTGAAAAGCTAGAAATTACCTTCTTAACAGAGAATGGTTAAAACACATATATGTATATGATGAAATACTATCTCAACATTTAAACTGGACAATAAGATGGGAAAATATTTGGGATATAGTAAGTAAAAAAAAAACAGATACAAAATATATACATGTATAGCTATTCATAGAAAAAAAGCTAAAAATAATAATGATTGACATATATCTGAGGTACAAATTATACCTAGGCGACATATTTTCTTCGTTGTTTTTCTGCATTTTCCAATTTTACCACAATGAATACAATTAACTTTTGCCATAAAATTTCTGTTTTTGCTAAGGAAAACACAAACACTAAAAGGTTCCTTTAACAGCCGCCATTCAGACTTCAGTAAATCAAAGTTACAAAACTAAACTAAGATCAAAATAAATTAAGAAGAACAGATGATATGAGTAATTAATCCCCTACCTCACTCCTGGTATCGGGAAGTGATTCCTGTGGATGGAGGCAAGCATGTGCTACTTTGATGACGTGTTCCAATTTTTTTGGCTGCTCCTCTACTTTAGCTGCTAGAAATAAGGCCGCTGGAGCCACAGACTGGATGGAGAGAAAACAAATCATTTATTATTTGTTTAGTCCTAGATCAAGGTAGATCTAAAAAAGAACCAAGCCTCAAACCAAGTTTCTTTACTTCAACTTCATCACCCCTTGCTTACACTTTTTCCTCTATTTAAAATGTCCTCCCCTCTTCTATCTGTAATCCAGTCCACTTTCGAAAACCAATCCTTCAACAAACTCTCTCTCATTAAAAACTACTTAGGTGAGGGGTCAGCCCCATGGTGTGGTGGTTAAGTTTAGCACAATCTGCTTCAGCAGCCCAGGCTCACGGGTTCAGACCCCAGGTGGGGACCTACACCACTCGTGGGTCATGCTGTGGCAGTGACCCACATATAAAGTGGAAGAAGAGCGGCAAAGAGGTTAGCTCAAGGCTAATCTTCCTCAGCCAAAAAAAAAGAAGAAAAAGAAAAAAAAGCTACCTGTTCAAGAAGCCTCTGGATGTAAATGCTGGCTTTCCATTTAAAATAAGGTTATTTATTAAGTTTGTATCGAAGCACTCTATATACCTTGTTTTAAAGAAGTAAATTGAAATGTCCAGGATAGGCAAATCCATAGATACAGAAGAAAGTAGTTTGGTGGTTGCCAACAGCTAGGAGGAGAGCGGAACAGGAGTAACTGCTAAAGGAGTAGTTTCTTTCTGGGGCAATGTAAATGTTCTCAAATTAGGTTGTGGTGATGGTTGCACAACTTTGTGAATATACTAAAAACCAGGGAATTATAGACTTTAAAAGGATGAATTTTATTATATTCAAAGTATCTCAATTATATATATGAGGGGGAGCACAAATCTTAAAAAAAAAAGGAATTCAAAGTATAGTATTATATTCAAGAGGTTAAACATAGAAGGAACTTAGAGGGGGAAAAAATTGAAGCAAGTACACAAGTAGACAACAAACTCAGATACTGAACAATCTAAGAGATTAGAGCAATATGAGATAAATGTAGCCTGATGATCTGGGAAATCTCAGGAAGCAGAAGTTCTCCTGAATCATAACAGGAATATTTCAATGAATCAAAGATGGCAATGGCAAGAGCTGGAATTGGCCAGGAGTCAAAGAAATGCAATAAATAATTTTATAGAATTTAAATAGCTGTTTCCCTTTACTGAGTAGAACTGACAAGCATCCTAATACTTATTTGTATCCCTGCTATACTTTGCTAGAATAGATTTTTCTCCACAAATTCAACTCATAGTAACAATTCTCTTCCTTCATATTTGTTGCAGTTATATATGCCATTTGCTACATATACATTCCTAGACCTTACCATAAGGGAAGCAGAACCAGAGGAAAGTGGGCATGAACAAAGGTGTGGGGAATCAGGGCGTGAAGTACATTCTGAACACCAAACTGAGTAGTTCAATGATACAGATACTGGAATGTGGGACACAAAAAATTTTTAATGAGAGTGACAACAAAGATTTTAGAAAAAAATGCAGAGTTTCAGAAATATTTAGAAAGATTAACCCAATGGTAGCTGGGACAAAAAGGAGGAAAGGATAGGCTACATTAAAAGTTAATTTTTAAAAAACAAAAAATTTTAGAGGGCCAGCCCTGTGGCATACTGGTTAAGTTCAGCGTGTTCCACTTCAGTGGCCTGGGTTCACATCCAGGGCAGGAACCTACACCACTCATCAGCCATGCTGTGGTGGCAACCCACATATAAAGTGGAGGAAGACTGGCTCAGATGTTAGCTCAGGGCTAATCTTCCTCAGCAATAATAATAATAATAATAATAATAACAATAAAAAACCAGAAACAACCCAAAAACCCACCATTAGGGAGCTGGTGAAATAAATTATGGGAACTATACAAAGAAATACTACGTGGCCATTTAAAATAATGAGAAACCAATATGAAAAAAGGTCCAATATGTACCATCAAATGATAAAGGCAAGTTGTGTAAGAGTAGTACAGTAAGAAATGATTTTTATATAAATACATAAATGCTAGTATATGCACAGAAAAATGTCTGGGACACTCTATGCCAAAACATTTATCAATGGTTACCTCTGGAGAGTGGGATTACAGAGCCGCTTTCACTTTTATTATACATTTCTGTATTGTTTTCATTTCTACCATGAGCATTTTTTACCTTTGTAATAAGAAAACAATAACATGAAAAATGCACGGGAGCTTGATAGGACATACAATATATCAATGCCACAATGGT
The DNA here is from genome assembly GCF_021613505.1 of Equus quagga. Classification (NCBI taxonomy): domain Eukaryota; kingdom Metazoa; phylum Chordata; class Mammalia; order Perissodactyla; family Equidae; genus Equus; species Equus quagga. The sequence continues at coordinate 19,192,280 of NC_060267.1, read as the reverse complement.
GTATTAAGTCCTCCCAAATTTGAAGCTGGATTCTTCACAGCTAAACTCTTAGAATTAACATACTAAAGGGGTGATTTTTTTGATCTGTTAACTCTAGAATGTACCTAAAATCAGTTCTCTAAAGAGAATCAACAACCCCAAATTAAGAGTCAATGGAGGGGGCCAGTCCCATGGCAGAGTGGTAAGTTCTCGCACTCCACTCTGGTGGCCCAGGGTTTCGCCAGTTCGAATCCTGGGCAGGGACATGGCACTGCTCATCTGGCCATGCTGAGACAGTGTCCCACATACCACAACTAGAAGGACCCACAACTGAAAAAACATACAACTAGGTACCAGGGGGCTTTGGGAGAAAAAGGAAAAATAAAATCTTTAAAAAAAAGAGTCACTGTATTTTTGAAAAGGTCATGGCATCCAAAAGAATCTCTCTATAGTGGATAATCACCAGATCATTCATCCATTCAACAAGTTTACTGAAGGTGCTTTGAGGATACAGAAAAGTGAGTCTCCATCCTTGCTAAGTTTAATACATAGGAAATAAAGAAAGATATAATTTAAAAAGTAAAAGTAGAGTAAGTATATATTAATACATATACATGCATAGAGTGTATAAATTGATTTGAGATGTATTTCACCCTAGATTTCAAATCTTTACCATAATAAAAGGGAAAAACGTAGAAAACTTTCAGAATTAGCAAACAGTATGAACTTCTCTTCAAATTTCATTCTTTACCCACTACCTTCTATTCCAGGGCTATCACAAAGCCTCACTGAACACTTCTCTCTCCCTTAATAAGGGTGTGCTCCTTGCAACCTGAGGTAGGGCAGGGCAGGAGGCAGGGAGGCTAAGAGTAGAAGAAAGGTAAACTGACTGGATAATCAACAAAAATAGGGAATACTTAATCCACAAATCCAAAGGGTCTGCTGTGCAACTATTCCCAATACTGAGTCTGCCAACATCTTACACTACCAGAACAGCACCCTGTTTCACAGATTCTCTCCCTATGGCATAAAAAAGGAGCTCAAAACCCATCATCCGAAGGATGAGTCTGAAACACTTTTCCTCAAAAAAAAAAAAGAAAAAGAAAAAGAGAAGAAATATTTGACTCACAAATCCATATGACGTGTTCATCAAGTTTAGCCCTATTAACTTCTGATTTTATTAAACAAAGATAGTCTTACCTGCAAATGGGATATCACTATGCACCCGCTTCCAAGTCATTTACAATAATGTTAAATAGGACCATTTCAGCTAGCAAAACTGAAAATAGCACTATTTACAATTCTGTCCAGAAAAAAAAAAATCCCTTTATTACTATTATTTTACTTTTCCTGTCTTAAAAGTCATCCCCTAGTCATCACATAATGTACCTTCCCCCTCCAACCAGTCATTGATTGGAATTTTATCAAAGGCTTTTAGAAATTCTAAATAACTTACATTCACTTGTGTTCCTGTGACCATATTATTTAGCGCTTCAAAAATAACAGTTAAATTAGGCATGGTTTTCTCTTTAATGCTAGTCTCCCAGCCCAAAAAAGTTTAATGTTCAATAATCTATTTCTTTATTAGAGAATCTACCTAATCTAAGGATGCACTAAACCCACCAAACAATTAGCTAGACAATTGACAGGAAAACTGGAAGGCTGGATTCAGAACAGCAGTGTAACACACAATGAAAGAGATCAACCCCAAATTCTAAACTTCAAACTCCAGTTCAGCAGTAAAGATTAAAACCACAAACAAAATATAAAGTTGGAATCAATCACAAAAGGAATACACTATATAAAAAATTATACTTACATTTCGATGGAACTGTGTAAAGGACTGAATCATGTAGAATCGATGCATGTATACGATAGCAGTGTTGATAGTCAATTGTGAGCTAAAATATTCAAGTTAAGGACCCAAAACAGCAGGCACCACAATTTCCCAAACCTCCCTACCACCTCTGTGTCCTCCCAAAAGGACCATGCAGCCAAGTACAGTAGATGCTCCTAAAAGAAAATCATACCTACCTCTCCAAATTAAAGAACAAGCCTGTTTTCTTTCACCAAATTATTAACCACCAATTGACACTTAGCACAATGCCTTACACCTAACAGATATTCAATATAAACTTGCTGAATTAATAATCAAGCTTCTCAGCATGTGCGGATCAAGGCAGAATATAAACCAAACTATGTAAGACCTAAACCGTCACGTGCTTACTGAAAATCCTGCAGTGGTGATCCATTAGCTCAGGATCTCTCTCCACGTGTTTTAAAATGACCTCCCTGATCCAGCCCCTATGTATGTCTCCACTATCTCACTGTCTAAACTCCAGTAATTAACTTTTCAGTTCCACTTCTCTTTGGCAACCGAGCCTTCTCATTTGGTGATCCCTGGGACCAGAAACACTGTGGAATGATTTGCTGTTCATTCCCTGAAAAGAAAAACTTTTAAATGCCTTACTTCTGAAGACCTGAGAAGACACCGTCGGGTATACAGAGATGAGAGAGTCCCATGATGGCAACAATCTTAACAACATACATAAAAAGAAGAGGGCTAAGGTGCCAGGAACAGAATTTCAAACAAAAAGTTTAACTCAGCACTGAGTGGAGACTTAGGAAACAAACTGGATATCTACGATAAAGAGGACACCTCTTTTGAGGTGAGCCTAACCTTAAGACACAAATATTAGCGCCAGCAACACATTTAAAGAGAAGTTGCACCCAAGAATAATTTTTCACTTAGAGAATGAAAAGCACTTGAAAACTGCATTAGCTTTCTTTGCTACAAAATGAGTATATTTTCTGACAAATAAAAATACTTACGGGGAAAAAAAATCACTAAATTACCTCATCTTTGAAATGAGAAAAAAGAAAAGACATCAGCACTCTGAGTAACTTAAAAACCCATTATTTTGTAAACGGTTTTTTAAAACATTAGATTCGTAGGTCTATAACCCCTACAAATCTAATCTGACATCCTTCCTTCCTCTGAAATTCTATAAAACTCTAAGAGTAGCTACTATTTGAATATCTGAAGGTCACGCATCATGATGGGCACAAAAATCAAACTGAAGAGGTATCACTTCATTTTACAGACGAGAAAACCAAGAATTTGACAGCTTTCTTAAACAGCTAGTAAGTGGGAGGAACGGACTTTGAAGCAAAGCTGGGGCATTAACTCTAGGCCACCTTCAGGTACTGAATTTCTCAAAACTCTCTTTACACGCTAAGTTCAAAAGGCAGCCATCAACCGTGAAACCTCCACCAGACCCCTAGGGCACAGCGGAAAAGCAGAATCTCAAAATCATCAGAGCAGGAAATGAGAACACACCGAAAAGTAACCAGGAAGCGCTGGTTAAAATACAAAGCCGGGAAGGATACGAATTCCCAGCAAGGCTGGCGGCCCGAGCGAGCGAGCGAGCGAGCGGGAAATTAACTCCGCCTCGCTTCCCCCGCGCGAACGCTGAACATCAGACCGCCCCACCGTAAGCTCTCCCACCCAGACATCCAGCCCCTGCCCATCCTCTTCCCGCTTCCGTCCTGACGGAGCCTTGAGGCCTGGACGCCCGAGCAAGGCGGGACTGACTCCTAAGGCCACAGGCCTAGGCCGCAAGGATACACGTTAAGACGCTGCCCCATGTCCTGGAGCAGATTGGCCGCCTGCTGGCGATAAGAAAGTTCTTTATCTGGGTCCAGGCCAAAACGACGAGATGGACTATTTTCCAGCTGTTCTCGAGTAAAATACCACCGTTTGTTGTTGTTCTTCCTCTCTCCCTCCATAGTGCTTCAACTAGAAGGCAGCGGCGAAGGCTGCAAGCACTTCCCAGCGTCACCTAAGCGGCGACACACATCCGCTGTGCGGGGGCAACTGCGACGTGACGGACTTCCGTTAGAGGTGGACGGCTAGGTTGTGACACGCTTCCGCAGAGGAGGGCTAGTTAAAAAGGCTACTTCCGGAATGGACCACGCGGCAACCCGTAGCCGAGTTAACAGCCAGTAGGCGACTAGGAAAGACCCTGGGTCTAGGAGGCAGGCGCCAGTCACGTGACCGTTGGGAGGTCGTGCGGGGGTTCGGAATTTTCGTTCAAAACCTCGTCTCCTCCCGCGAGAGCTGGGTGGAGCACTGGCGCCCGGGGCGAGGGCGCGAGACAGCAGTTGTGGAGGCGTGAGGCGCCCGCCCTCGCGCCGCTCCGCGGCTCCTCGGAGAACTTCGTTTGTGGCGGAGGTGGCGATATAAAATGGGGCAGCTGGAGAACTTGACAGAGAAAATAGGTGAGATTGTCAAAAACTGAAAAAAGTGATCAGAGAGAGTGGCCCTATCGTATATCGTAACATAAAGCAAATAGAGGCGCTTACATTGTTGGTAGTAGTGTCGATGAACCGTTTGAAAACCCGCTTTGCGATTATGTAGCCGAAGCCTTGAAAACGTTCCTACGCCTCGCCACAGTGATCCAACTTAAAGGAACAAAATGAAATTAATAGTAGTAATTTAGTGCTTACTGTGTCCCAGGCATAATACTCACTGTTAAATACACTATTTCGTTTAATCGGCACAATCCCAAAAGGTAGTAACAGTTTAATCTACGTTTCGCCAGCGGTGAACTAACACTCCTTCGATGTGGAAAGCTTCCATCGCCCCCCTGCGCAGGCACAAACTTGTAAGTTCCTGTCTTCTGTCAAGATGTAGCCAAGCTCCAACGCTTCATGGCTGTTTGCTCTTGGGCAAGATGCTTAACCTCTCTGTGCCTCTTGTATAAATGTAAAGGATAATAGTACCTACGTTTTACGTTGTGAAGGATCAAATGAAGTTTAATTAAAAGCATTTATAATAGTACTTGGCGCATAGAAAACATTTAGTAGATGTTATCGTGGTATTATTACATTGTATTGAAATCGAGGGCAAGGACAAGCCGCCTTCAGTTTGGTATCCCCAGCAGCTGCCTATTACGGTCCTGGCTCTAGTAGTCAATAAATGTCAAATAAATGCTCACACACCCTACAATAAAGAAACGGAGGCTTAGAGAAATTTAAGTAGATTTTAAAATCAAGTCTAATTCCGTTGTTCTTTCCATTCTAGCAGACTGTTCTTGCTTTTCTGGAACACTCAATGTACCCTGATTAAATTTGGGTAATATTAGAATCTTTTGTCTCTTATAATATTTTGAGTCTTGTCATTTCTAGACATGGCTGCTCCCACTCAGTAAATTTGATTTTAATTCATCTTCAGAAGTCTTTCCTTCCATTTCAGGCCCTCCTCTGCCATGTACTGCTTACAGTCAGCATTAGCTCCATTTACTCCAGAAAAGTTGAGGTTCAGGAAAATTTAAATTACTTACCTGAGGTTATAACATTAAAAAAAAAATTTAAACAAAATTTTAAACTTCTTCCATTACAGACTTCTGTCTTTTAATGGAATAAGCACTTTTTCGGTTATGTAGTCATGTATGTTGTCTTTTAAACAGCCAAAATTCTCTCTCTTAGATCCTCTTGCCTATCTCTGACTTGTGTTTGGTTCTCGACTTAATCTCTTGGATTGATGATTCCATTTTTGAATTTGCTTTCCTGGCTGAGTATACCAGTCTTCCAAGAAAAAGTTGTGGTGTCTGCCAGGCTTCAGGCGGCGCAGCTGTTGACCAATGGCTCGCTAGCCTGCCGTACAGAAGAGAGGGAGCTGTGTAAATCAGAGAAAGGAAATATTCTTTGACTGAAGATAAAATTATTTGAAAGTAGATGGCAGTGATCACATAATTGCTAAACATGAGTTTTTGAGTCAGGCCTGGATTCAAATCCTACCTATTCTTTTTTTTTTAGCCATCTTAACCATTTTTAAGTAAGGTCAACTATATTCACATTATTATACAGCAGGTCTCAACAACTTTTTCATTTTGCAAAACTGAAACTCTGTACCCAGTGAACAACTCCCCATTTCCCCTCCTCCCAGCCCTGACCACCCCCAAGCTACTTTCTACCTCCGTGAGTTTGACTACTTTAGATACTTCATGTAAGTGGAATCATACAGTATTTGTCATTCTGTGACTGGCTTATTTCACTTGGTATAATGTTCTCAAAATTCCCAGCTGTTCTTTTAACTGTCTGATCTTAAATGTCATCTCTGCATCCTGACAGAACACCATCTGGCACATAGTAGGTGTTCAGTACATTTTTATTGTCAAAATAATGTTAACTTTCAGATTCATTGCCCTTAAGGAACAATTAACAAAATCTTAAACCAGAGGAATTTTACTTTTTTAAAAATTTTAAATAGGACTCCATTTCCCGTAAATCACACCTATGAGGCTATTCTTCCTATTCACTAGACTAATCTTGTTCTGGGTAATCTTATTTCATGGTTTGATTTTGTCTTGCATTGTGCTCATGAATATCATATTTCAGTCATGTCAAACATTCTTACCATTTACTACTGTTAAAACAGTTTCTCCCCAACATTCATATAGTCTCCAAATTAAAATATGAAATGATGGTGTGCTATTTTTAACTATCAACAAGTCCATGTTCAGTGATGTCACATTGATAGCTTGAAATTGGCCATGGTATGTGTGTACTGGTAAATTATGAACAACTAGCTATCCAGTAAAACAATTGTATGGGTATGTAAACATACATACATTGTTATAAAATTTACTAATACAAAGGATGTGTAGCACACAATTTATAAAAAATAAAATATGAATCTTTATTGTAAATTTCTTATAGTCAACTGATTCTCACAGAATGCTTTCATTGAGTTTTGCCAAACTCTTGAATCAAGAACCAGCCTATGATTGCATTTAACAAAAGAGTATAGCTTTGATGGTTGACATTTTTATTTGCATTGAAAATGAAACAATGAGACTTATGTTGGAACTTCACCTATTTGTCAGTGACTTAAGCAACATCTTTGCTGAATTGGATAATAGTTTTTGAATACTGGAAGACTGTTTCAATTTCTTGTGCTATTGACAATGTAACGGCTACAGATGTGATACACTCTTAATCTACAACATTAACATTTTCTCTATCACTTTCTTAAGACTAGACAATCAGTAAAACAAATAAACCAAGCCTCTGTTTGTAGCATCTGCCAATCTCTGTAGTGTAAATTCTCCCACCATGGCCAATTTCAAGCTATCAATGTGACATCACTCATGAAATATGGAAGAGATGAACACCCTATCACATAGTATTTCTTCCATACAGATACAATAGACGGGACTTCTGTTTTCCAATCTGACATGTAAAGAACTTGGAAGTCATCACTCCTGTTCTCACAACAAAGAAAGAAGCGGAACAAACTGAAAGGCAACAACCTTTCTTAAATCCATCAGAGAACTGAGGTGACTGCAAACCACCACAAAAACTGGAGAGACAGGCGGAATCAGAACGGGCAGAACAGGGAATCATGGCTTACTGGGAGCAAAACCTATTACTGGAACCAGCAACTGGTAGGAGTACTTAAAGTGCAATTGACTAATTGCTGGAGACTGAACATAGACTAGATTGAACGATTCAAAAAAAAACTCCTGGGGCCTCAGGCTTAAGGGGTCTCCCCCATTTTCATGAGTTTTACCTCCAGGAGTCCCACAGGTCTTACTATGAAGATTGGAGAAAAATCCCCTCATCATTCCAGCAGGGAAAGGGAAAAAGTAGCTATTTTGAAATATACCCAGAGCATTCAGTTCTCCTTAACAAAGGCCTGTCCTCAAGAGAAACTACTTAAAAGAGCCTAATCAATATGGGAGAAGGAAAATAACCAACTCCAGCCTCTAGCCTTCTTGTTTCACCTGAAGGGGGAAAAAAGACAAGAAGCATTTGTGAAGGTCACAGTCCAGGGACACAACCTCACTAAAGGACTGAGACCTAATAGGATTATAGAACACTTCCCCTCCCCCAACTTGACCAGCACATCAGTAGGGCTCCTATGTAATAACAGGGGATTACAACTGAAAGAACTACAAACTCAGACCCTACTTAAAGAGTCTCTAGGGAAACCTAAAGTCAACAGAGGAGACAAATACAAGGACATTGGAGGAAATTTTAGCCTCTGACTCCTATTGCTATACCAAACAGGAAACACAGGCTAACTCCCAGCCAGATAAACATAAAACATTTTACCCAATATATTGTGTCTGACTTTCTACAAAAAAATTACAAGGCATGCTAAGAGGCAAAAAATACAGTCTAAAGAGACAAAGCAAGCATCAGAACCAGACTCATATATGGCAGAAATTTAATTATCAAACTGGGAATTTAAAATAACTATGATTAACATGCTAAGGACCCTAATGGAAAGAGTGGACAATATGCAAGAATAGATGAGTAATGTAAGCCGAGAGATGAAAACTCTAAGAATCAAAAGGAAGTGCTAGAAATCAAAAACACTGTGACAGAAATGAGGAATGCCTCTGATGGGCTTATCAGTACACTGGACACAACCAAGGAAAGAATCAGTGAGTTTGAAGATAGATCAGTAAAAATTTCCCAAACTGAAAAGCAAAGAGAAAAAATGAAAACAGCAGAACACAATATCCAGACACAATAGATGTAAATAACCTCATGAGCATAGATAATAGTAAAATGTAGCAAAATAATTAGGGAGACAGATGACTTTAGTATTTACTACTTTTATTTTTAATATAGTTTATTCACTTGTAAGTTTAGATAATTTTTAATAATGGCTTGTTTAACAACCAACTTGCAAATTTCTGGAAAATTTAACAAGCAGCTCTTGAAAGTCTGTAACTGGCTCACACTGCTGCTTGAAATAAAGACTCGTTGGAAGTACCATATTCAGATTTAAATACGGTTTCTTAAGGTTCCATTATATGCTGAATATGCTATGCTGAGTAAATTTGCCTACATTTTCTCACAATTCTCATAACTCATGAAGTAGATACTATTGCCCTTTGTTTAAATAAAACTGAGGCTTAATCTGTTCAAAGTCAGACACCTAGAAGATGGCAAAACTAAGATTTGAGCCCAGGTCACTGCTCTTTCTACTCACTGCCATCTGAAGCTTACAGTATAAATAAGACTAGGGCAAGAGAAAGGATAACTAGTACTTGATTCATCCATTTTCCTGAAGTTATTTAGCCCACTCCCGCTCCAGCTCCACTGTGAACCCATAAGTCCTGTGCCTCCTTAGACAAAGGGGGTGTCAGTCACAGTAATTCTTCAGGACATTACCATGGTTACCAAACAGTGCAGTGCTCCAACCTGGACTTTCTAGAAGAGGACAGGGAAGAGCTGAGATGGCCTTCTTTAACTTGTATCTATTGGGATATCAAAATTCCTTTCGGAACAAGAAGAAGGACACAACTGAAGAAACAAGTAAGGGAAATAAAGAGTAGAGCGTTAGGAGGCCACTTCTTAGCCATTTCTTTTCCTGCCTTTGGTTGGAGATTTATCTGCCAAGATTAACAATTAGACTAGTTAAAATTATGGAGCACGGAGAGTATCCATTCGTTAATGTCATTTAATATCCTTATTATGACACCCAGTTGATTCAACTGAATAACTGTATTCTTAACTCATTTGCTCATTTAGTCAACGTTTGTTAAGCACCAGCTATGTGCCAGGCTTTATGTTGGTGACTGGGGTTACAAAGATGGATAGAGTAAGACCTCTGCCATAAAGTGGCTGGCTATCAGGTGAAGATAAGTATGCAGACAAAAAAGCTGGAATATAGTATATGATTAAGTTAAATATGGAATGCTGTGGAACCACAAAAGAGGAAGTACCTGATACTATTGGATTTGGAATGAGAATGAGGATCCTTTAGAAAAGACAGGATATGCTTCCAGAACTGAGTGTTAAAGGATGATTGGAGTTGATCAAGTAGACAAGAAGGGAATATAGCACAGACAAAGGAAAAGAGACTTGAGAGAGACCCATATTAAGTGAAAGCCAAGTCCTTGGGTACAGATAAAGAGTAAAGTAGACAGGTACTGAGAAGCAGGCCTTGAAAACTAGACAGGGTCCAGATAATTGAGGATGCTGTGAGCCATGCTAGGAATTTTAACCTTACGGGGAGCCGCTGAAGGAGTTTTAGTAGGCAGTGAGTAAATATCAGATCTGTGTTATATCCAGAGTACCTAGCAGTGCCTCATGTACAATAGAGGTTTAATAAATATTTAGGATGAATGAATGAATAAATGATATTGAATGACTAACTCTAAAACAGGAAGTTACACGGGACGCTTTGCAAGGGATGTGACAATTGATTAAGGTCTTAAAAGATGAATTGTTTGAAAGTACAGAAATGAAGGAGAAAGAGTATTCCAGGCAGAATGGAGAACACGTGAAGGAAATTAAGTGTAGGCAGGTACTGAAGCAGAAGTTGTATTGGGGTAAAGGGAGGGAGTAACTGAGAAAGTATAAAGCACAAAGTTAGGATTGTAAAGCACTGATCTTGTATAAGCCTCCGTTCTGTCCTCTTTCTAATTCCATCAAAGAAGCTCTGTTTTACATATCCTGCTTCTAGGGTCCCACTGATGGACCCTCAAAATCCCTTAATAGCCCTACACCAGCCCTCCCCTGCTTACTCCCCCCAAGCTGAGTCCCAGCATTATGCCATGGTGCTGCTATTGTCCCCAAATACGGAGCTCTTCGCCCTCTCTCAGAGAAACACACTTGGCCTACCCCACAAATTTCCCTTGTTCCAGGCTAAGAATAGGCCTCTCCTAGCTGCTCCAACCCTGCCTGATTTCTCACCATGAGGGAACTGAGCACCAAGCTTGGGGTTCTCCTACCCATTTAGCTACTTAAACACTAGTAAACAAGACACTAATCCAAAGAGGCCTGGCTCTTGTTTCTGAATAATTTTGTAGGCTAGGCAGAGAGAATGATTTCACTTCGTAAAAACTGGAGTCCCCTATGGGATGACAGGGAAGTATCCTGACAGCATCTGCTAACTCATTTTTCCATCCCAAGGCAGACTATAAGAGGAAGGAGGCTTGGCCAAACTGTCGGCCTAAAATGTAAGGTTAGAGGGAGGACTGGACATCAAATTTGCCACCCCTGCTCCCCTGCCTGCTTCCCCCTCCCCTCTCAATTTTACACCCTCTGGCCACCTCTCAAGATTTGAACAGAGGAAGTCTACTTGCTAACTTCTAATTAATCTCTCATTTTGTTGGCTCAAGCACTTAATAATAAACTATTTATTTATATGTACATTGTGCTAAGCACTCTACATGCATGATTCCATTTAATCCTCTCAACATTCCTGTGAAGTAGGTATTCCTATTTTCTTTTTACCAATAAGGAAACTGAGGCTCCAAGAGGTTAACTTATTTACCCAAGGTCACAGTGATAGAGCCAGAATTTGATTCCAAATTTTCAGACACCTATGCTTGTGCTCATTTTTTTAAAGTTATTTATGGGGACAAATTGCACAGGTCTTTTGCTGTGAGCAGGCCACTGTACAATTGGTCAGCCTTTCTAAGAAAATCTGTCAACCCCTAAACCCTGGGTTCAAATGTCAGGTGGGCTTTGCATAGAGTTATTCACCATTCCGCAACAGGTATTTCTCAAGATTGCCAGGAGCCCACCATTCACTGGAACTGAATGGTAACTTTTTGCTCAGCTAATGGCTAGAATTGTTGACTTAGGAACTGCTTTATGGAGTCAGTACCTTCTAACCTTCTCCCGTCTGCCTCAGGCAACTTCCCAAGAGCGGTACAACACTTTAGAAGTCTAGAGTAGTGGTCTACAAGCACAGGAAAGAGTAACTGGTTCCTTCTGATCTCTCTTTTTTTCCCTCTCTGATACACACACACAGAGACATCGCAGAATCATCATTATATAGTCCAACTGTTATATGCAGAAACCAAAACAATCATTTGATTTGTTTTCTGTGCTTAAAACTGGAGTTATTGGTGAAAACTCAGTGCTAGGAGTCTATCCACATCTTATTTCTCCGAAGAAAACTAGGAAGTTTCACTTCTGGGACAAGAATTTAGTGAAATCACCATTTGACAAGGCAACAAGTTACCACTGGTCCCATCCTTCCAGGAGGGATCTTGAACTGAATTTGGCCTGTCTGACCCTGCAGTGTGGCTCACCTAATCAACACCCATAAACTCCTAACCACTAAGTACAGGTCCCTGGTATAAACCTGCCACCAGTCATCCAGCTACAATTAATAAGTAGTGTATAATCAAAGTAGAATGTAATTACAATAGAATCTCTCTTATCGGACAAATAGTTGGTCAGTTAATTTAACAAAAGTTTGCATGGTAAATTGGAGAATCAAAAGATACATACCTTATCCATTTTAGTTTCTCTTAATATGTATAACTATAGGTTCACTAGTTTTTTTGATATAGTGCCAGTTCCTTTTCTTTGAAAATATGTCTATTGGGGCTGGCCTGGTGGCATAGTGGTTAAGTAGGCATGCTCCACTTCGGTAGCCTGGCCTTCACAAGTTCAGATCCTGGGTGCAGACCTGTGCACTGTTCATCAAGCCATGCTGTGGCATCGTCCCACATACAAAATAGAGGACGATGGGCACAGATGTTAGCTCAGGGCCAATATTCCTCAGCAAAAAAAAAAAGGAGAAGAAAGAAAGAAAAATGTGTCTATTGATGAGGACCGTGCCTTTTTTTCACCCTCAGTTCTTCAGCTACAATTTCCATTTGGATTTATTTAAAGTGGAGTCAGGCATTTGCAAAGCAAACTTATTTTTTTATGAGTTTTATGATTTTCCTCAATCTTTTAATCTTCCTCATTCCTAATCAACCGATATATTTAAAAATTATCTTTTAATTCTTTTTCAAAGTAATACTAAACATAAAGAATAGTGCTAAAAAGGCTTATAATGAAAAAATGAGTCCCTTGCCTCAGCCCTCTCACCTCCACTCTCCAGGGACGATCATTTTCAACTATTTTAGTTGTTTCTTTTGGCACTTGCCTTCCTACTTCTAAAGAAAATGTTTATATGCTATGTATTGACTTATTCATTTGTGGTTATTATATATTGCCTTCCTGTTATGACAGTTGAGAATTTAGCTTTCTTATACCACACCCTGTGCTTCCCCTCTCCCACTCTAGTTTTTCCAGGATAGTTATATCACAGTTTTAGGTTTCTGGTAGGCAAAATTCTAAGGATGACCCTCAGTGAACCTTGCCCTTGTATAGTCTCCTCCCCTTTGAGTGTAGGTGGAACTTCTGAATATGGCAGATAACACTCTGGTGATTGTTACTTTATATAGAGAAAGGGAGATTATCCGAATGGACCTAATCTAATCACACAAGCCCTTTAAAAGCAGAGTGTTTTCTCCAGCTAACAGCAAAAGAAGAATTCAGAGATTAGAAGCATGAGCAGGATTTGGCACATCATTGCTGGCTTTAAAAATGGAAGGAGGCACATGCCAAGGAACATGGGTGGCATTTAGGAGCTGACTGGCCTAGCTGACAGCCAGCAAGGCCTCAGTCCTATAACCACAAGAAACTGAATTCTGCCAACAACCTGAATGAGCTTGAAAATGGATTCTTCTCTCAAGCCTCCAAATAAGACCCCAGCGCAGCCAGCACCTTGATCTCAGCCTTGTGAGAATTAGTCGAGTCTGCCCAGACTTCTGACTTACAGAACTGTGAGATAATAAATGGATGTCGTTTGAAGCCACTAAATTTGTGATCATTTGTGATGCAGCAATAGAATGCTAATACAAGTTTAAATCCATATATATTTTTTAAAGATTTTATTTTTCATTTCTCCCCAAAGCCCCCCATTACATAGTTGTATATTTTTAGTTGTGGGTCCTTCTAGTTGTGGCACGTGGGACACCGCCTCAGCATGGCTTGATGAGCGGTGCCATGTCCTCGCCCGGGATCCCAACCAGCGAAACCCTGGGCTGCCGAAGCGGAGAGTGCAAACTAAATGAGTAGTCGTATGGTCTTACAAATATGTAAAAATTTTTTGCTAGAGTTAAGAATTGCCACTGTATTTTCATTTGCTTGGTTGTCCAAGTAACTATTGTTACTTTTTTTCCCAGATACTTTGACAGCTCTGTCAAATGCCCAATGATATTTTTTCCAAACACTCAAAACACAAATCTGTCAACTTCACTTTTTCCCAAACTGCCTCTCTCTTACTCCAGTCTGGTGCATTGCTCTTGTCCTGGAACTTGCTTTTGCCTCTCTCTAAGGTTTTATTGCCTGTTTCCTGGATCCCATGTTTTCTTTCTTGGTTTACTGTCTCCCCTACCTGAAATATATCCTAGAATAGCTTCCTAAGAATGTGTAGGAGGTATATTTTTGAATCCAGAATGGTTTTATTCTACCCTCATACTTAATTGTCAGTTTTTCCAGATATGAAATGCTAGGTTTAAAATTACTTTCTGAGAATTTCAAAGGTATGTCTTTATTATCCTCTAGTTTCCAGTTGGACTCCTTTGTGAGTGACTTATTTCTCTCTGGAAGCTTTTAATTTTCTTTTTGTTCCTTAGTGTTCTGAAATTTTGTAATGATGGAACTTGCTGTAGGTCTTTTTTCATTCATTGTGATAGATACTTCATGAGCTTTTTCAATCTGGAAATTTGCACCCTTCATTTCTGAGAAATTTTCTCTTATTATTTCTTAATTTATTCTCCACTTCCATTTGTCAGCTATAAAACCTCCTGAACTGATCCTGTAACTTCTTAATCTTTCTCTGTATTTTCTTTGGGTTTTTAAAAATTTCCTCTTTGGGAGATTCCTCAATTTTATGTTCCAGCCTTCTGTGTTAATTATCTATTGCTGTGTAACAAATTACGCTAAGACAGAAAGACTTAAAACAACAAACATTTATTACCTCGCAGTTTCTGTGAATCAGGGATACAGGAGCAGCTCAGTATGTGGTTCTGGCTCAGGGTTTCTCATGTGATTGCGGACAGGATGTCAGCAGGTGCTGCGTTCATCTTATGGCTGAAGGCCTCAGTTCCCTCTGACTGTTGACAAGACATCGCAGTTTCTCACCATTCTCACCACCTATCCACAAGCTGCTTGAGTGTTCTCACATGGCAGCTAACTTTCCTCAGAGCAGGTGATCTGAGAGAGAGAGAGAAGGAAGCCACAGTCACTTTTTATGACCTAGTCTGAGAGGTGACTGTCACTTCCACCTTATTCTATTAGAAGAGAGAAAGTAAATCCAACCAACACTCAAGGGGAGGGAAATAGCTCTACTTCTTAAAGGAAGGAATATCAAAGAAGTTGTGGACATATGTGAAAACTACCACACCTTTGTATGAGAACGTTTTATTTTGGTTACTATGTTGTTTATTTCCAAGGGCCATTTTTGATGCTCTAGTTTTCCTTTTCCATATCTTCTCTCTTTTCTTCATGGATATTATACTTTATTTGAGTTCTCTTCTGTTCCGTGCCTTAGCTCTGTTTCCTCTAGGCCCTTTTTCCTATGAGTTTATTTTAGTCTCTATTTTTCTCATTGATGATTATCATTAAATAACTGATGATCCCTCGCTCTCTATTATAATTTAAGAATGAGGAAACTAACAAGCTGACTGGGAGCTTATTGGGGGAGTTGTCCATTGTGGGCTTCACTGGGAGCTTTCCTCTGAATCTCTGTAGTTTCTCCAGGGAAGAACCCTGTATTGCTTTTATGGGGATTGGTTGTCTGCTTGTCTGCTAGCATACTGGGACTGGGACAGGAGAAGAGGGTATAGAGAGTCTTAGAGGATCTATATTTTCACTTAATCATCAGATTTTTAGTCGTACACCATATACCAGCCCTCACAGCAGGATTCACTGCAATGTCTCTTAGATTTAGTTCCTCCAAAGAAATCTTTTGCTTTTTTTCCAGTTTTATTGAGATATAATTGACATAAAACATTGTGTAAGTTTAAGGTGTACAGCATGTTGATTTGATACATTTACATATTGCAAAATGATTACCACCTTTGCATTAGTTAGCACCTCCATCATGTCATGGAATTACCATCTCTTTTTTGTGGTAAGAACATTTAAGACCTACTCTCTGAGCACCTTTGAGGTATATAATACAGTATTATTAACTATAATCATCATGCTGTACATTAGATCCCAGAATTTATTCATCTTATAACTTGAAGTCTGTACACTTTAACCAACACCTCCTCATTTCCCCCACCCCGAGCCCCTGATAATCACCATTCTACTCTCTGTTTCTATTAGTTCAGCTTTCTCAGATTCCACGTATAAGTGAGATCACACAGTATTTGTCTTTCTCTGTCTGACTTATCTCACTTAGCATAATGCCCTCAAGGTCCATCCATATTGTTGCAAGTCACAGGATTTCCTTCTTTCTCATGGCTGAATAATATTCTATTGTATATACGTACCACATCTTCTTTATCTATTCATCCATTGATGGACGCTTGGGTTTCCATATCTTGGCAATTGTGAATAATGCTGCAATGAACAGGAGAGTGAAGATATCTCTTCAAGATCCTGTTTTCATTTCCTTTGGCTGTATACTAGAAGTGGGATTGCTGGACAGAAATCTGTCTTCTCTTTGTTGATGCAGGGTGCTTTGCCTGGTTGTACCACTTGCTCCATAGACTGAGTTTCAGTGACCACTTTACTGTTCTCAAACCTGTTCTTTACTCCTACCTTCTGTGGTACCTGTTACATTCTAAGGTTTGAGCCTCTCAGGTGAATTAGCTCAATTCTAGATGTATCCTCCACTACAGAAACTTAAGTTAAAACTTTCCCATTCTGGTAGATTAGTTACCATCCCTCTATCCACTTTCCATTGTCCAAAAGATAATTCCATTGAAATATATCATCTGCTATTGTCTCTTTGCTCTCTCTCTCTTTGCCTTTAAAGGTTAAAGCCATTATTGTTGTTGTTGTTATTTTGACGTCATTTTAGCAAATTTGAGAGGAAAGGGAAATAAACTTATATGATCAGTTAATCATTTTTAAAACTTTTTTTGTGATATAATTTCAAAATTATAGAAAAGTTATAAGATTAGGACAAAGAACTTCCCTATACCTTTTACCCATATTAGCAATTGTTAATATTTGGCCACATTTGCTTTCTCTCTCTCTCCATGTATATATAATTTATATATATAAATATTTTTTCTCAGCTAGTTGAGAATAAGTTGCTCATATTTTATCTCTTTACCTCCAAATATTCGTTTGTATTTCCTAATAATAACATTTTCTTAGATAACAACCCACAGTATAGGTATCAAACTCAGCAAATTTTAACACTGATACAATGCTATTATCTAATTATATATAGTCTATATTCCTATTTTGCCAATTGTCCCATTAATGTCCTTTAGAGTAAAATTTTTCCATCTATGATCAGCTTAAGGAAGAAACATTGCATTTAGTTGGCATGCCTCATTAGTCTCCTTTAATCTGGAAGAATTCCTCTGCTCCTTTGTGTTTCTTGACATTCACCTTTTTAAATAGTACAGGCAAGACATTTTGTAGAATTTTTCTGAATTTGGGTTTGTCTGATGTTTCTCATGATGAGATTATTATTGGAATATTTTAGCAGGAATGAGCAACATTATGTCTTAGGTACGTAACATCAGGAAGCTCATGATGTCTATTTGTCCCATTATTGGTGAGATTAACTTGGACCATTTGATTAAGGTGGGATTTGCCAGTTTTCTCCACTGTCAATCTATTTTATCTTTTTGTAAACAGTAAGATACTTTGAAAAAATGTAAATACACTCTATTCTTTTTTGTGTGTGTCTGTGAGGAAGATTGGCCCTGAGCTAACATCCATGCCACTCTTCCTGTATTTTGTATGTGGGATGCCACCACCGCATAGCTTGACGAACAGTGTATAGGTCCATGCCTGGGATCCGGACCTAGGAACCCCAGGCTGCCGAAGTGGAGTGCACCAACTTAACCACTACACCACCAGGCTAGCCCCAAATATACTATTCTTCATCAACATTTCACCCACTAGTTTTAGCATCTATTGATGGTTCACTGTGCATCAATTATTTCTATGATTGTTGCAAAATAGTAATTTTCTAGCTCAAGTCCATTTTAAGTCAAAGTTTACAATTTAAGTTTTATTGGGTTTTTCCAAAACGTTCATCTTAGCTTTTATACAAACCACTGATCTTTTTTGTTTTTTTCCTTCTTCTTCTCTCCAAAACCCCCCAGTACATAGTTGTATATTCTAGTTGTAGGTCCTGCTGATTGTGCTATGTGGGACACTGCCTCAGCATGGCCTGATGAGCGGTGCCATGTCCACGCCCAGGATCCGAACAAGGCAAAACCCTGGGCTGCTGAAGCAGAGCATGTGAACCCAACCACTCGGCCACGGGGTTGGCCTCCACTGATCTTTTTCTAAAAACACATATTACATTAGTTTAAATAATATTCCATTAAATTACAAAATTGCAATCACAAAGTAAAACCAGCATAAATTGTTTGGAGAAAAAAAACACGACTCTTGGTAAGCATACAGTTCAACTTGGGGCAGAAGTATGCAGATATGCTAGAGAGTAGCTCTTGGCTGCAACTGGAGTGTCACTGGCATCTTTTCATATGTTTTTTAGAGAAAGTGGAGAACATTAATTAATCTAGCAAGCCTATTAAATAGAGCTTCTTTAGGAGAGCTTCTACTTTATATATTATTG
Organism: Equus quagga; assembly: GCF_021613505.1. Taxonomy (NCBI): domain Eukaryota; kingdom Metazoa; phylum Chordata; class Mammalia; order Perissodactyla; family Equidae; genus Equus; species Equus quagga. Next base: position 19,173,703 of record NC_060267.1, on the reverse strand, counting down.
AGCTATTGACATTTAATGTGAATATTATGTTTTCTCTATGTTTTCTCTTATACATACATACATACCTATGATAAAGTTTAATTTTTAAATTAGGCACAGTAAGAGATTAACAACAGTAACTAATAGTAAAATAGAACAATTATCAAAAAGTACTATAATAAAAGTTACTGTAGATAGCAAACAGCATACGGTTTCTTTTCTTTCCTTATTACTAAGTTGATAATTTTCATCTTTTCACTTAAAGGAAGCACTTTATAGCTCCTCTTTGGCATACACAAATTGCCAGCATCACTACTCCAGCGCTTTGGGGCCATTATTAAGAAAAATGAGGGTTACTTCATCACAAGCACCATAATACCAAGATAGTGGATCTAAGTGACTAACGGGCAGGTAACATATACAGTGTGGATATGCTGGACAAAGGGGTGATTTTATCATGCCACTCAGAACCCCAGAAAATTTAAAACTTATGAGTTATTTGTGGAATTTTCCATTTAATATTTTTGGACTGTGGATGACCGCAGATAACTTAAGACCACGGAAAGTGAAACTGGATAAGCGGGGGACTACTGTACTGGCGTAAGGACTGACACATAGATCAATGGAATAGAATTGACAGTCCAGAAATAAACCCTTACATTTATGGTAAATTGATTTTCAACAAGAGTGCCAAGACAATTCAATGGGGAAAGAATAGTCTTTTCAACAAATGGTGCTACAAAAACTGGATATTCACATGCAAAAGAGTGAAATTGAACCCCACCTCACACCATATACAAAAATTCACTCAAAATGGATCATAGACATAAATGGAAGAGCTAAAAGTTTGAAACTCTTAGATGAAACTGTAAGAAGAAAAATCTTCATGACCTTCAATTAGGCAATGGTTTCTAAGATACAACACTGAAACTATAAGTGACAGAATGAAAGACAGATAAATTGGGTTTCATCAAAATTAAAAATTTTGTCCTTCAAAGGACACCATCAGGGCCTGCCCCCTGGCCCAGTGGTTAAGTTCGCACTCTCCACTTTGGTGGCCCAGGGTTTCGCTGGTTCAGATCCTGGGCACAGACCTAGCACCGCTTGTCAGGTCATGCTGAGGTGGCATCCCACATAGCAGAACCAGAAGGAGCTACAACTAGAATATACACTATGTCCTTGGGGGGTTTGGGAAGAAGAAGAAGAATAAAAAGGAAGATTGGCAACAGATGTTAGCTCAGGTGCCAATCTTTAAAAAATAAAGGACACAATCAAAAAGTGAAAAGATGTTTTTTGTAAATGTTTTGATTACAAGACAGATTTAAGATAAATATAGACTCTTATTAAATCAGTAATCATGAGAGAAAATTAAAGTTTGTTAAATAGTTGCATGACAAAAGGCTGTGAGCCCAGACAATTTTGATAGAAATTTTTTCAAAATTTTAGGACACAAATAATTTAATTCTTAAAAGCACAGAAGACAATGAAAATAATCAACTTTACCATACTAACACAAAACTGGTAAAATAACGTAAAACATAATACAGAATCATACCCATCAACCAATGAAAATATAAATGGACAAATCCTATTAATAGATCAAATTCAAGAATATATTAAAGACAATCATCTACCATCAAGTCATCTACCATCTGGAATACAATGATGATTTAATATTAGGGAATAGATTATATAATACATCACACCTATGTCAAATTAAAGATATATAGAACTATCTCACTGGAAATGAAAGAGACATTTGATATATTTTTTAAAGGCTTTGTCAATTAAGAATAAAAGGATGTTCCTCAGCATAATAAAGACCTCCCACCTCATATCATACACAAAAATAAATTACAGATGGATTAAAAAGTTATATAGAACAAAACTGTAGAAATATTAGAGGAAAACATTTTCGCAATCTTAGCGTGGTTTTGGAAAACTTTCCTCATAGGACGTAAAGCCCAGAAGCCTAAAAGAAAAGATTACAATTTTTACTTAAAACAATTGTAAATTGTGTATCAAAGACATTGTGTATCAAAGGCAAGAAAGAGACTAAGAGCAAATATTTGCCATATATAGGTGTATGTGTATATAAACATACATCTATGTAAGTATAAACCCTTATTAAATCATGAGAGAAAAACACGCACATATATAAATACACACGTGCATACATGTGTTCATATGTGTGATCCATATATATAATAATATTCAGTGTGTTCATATGTGTGATCCATATATATAATAATATTCAGAACATACAAAAAGCTCCCAAGTAAAGCACCAAACCAGACCCTTTCTCATCCAATGTCAGATATTTATTTATTGGGAACTGATTGTGCCAGGCAGTGTGTTAGGCACTGGGAATACAACGGTGACTAACACAGACAATAAACAAGTAAATAAATGAACAAGATATTCACAGATTATAGTAAGTGCTGGGAAGGAAACAAGGAGGACAATGCAATAGATCAGACGTTATAAACCTGTGGCCAGAGGGCCAGACTCAGCCTGCAGAGTGCTTTTATAAAAATTTGGACCAACATTTAAAAATCAGATTTATGTAAAACCCACATTTCTGACTTCTCTTAAAAAAATTAGAACTGGCCACATTGACCCTAAATTCCCACATGACCACAATCAGCCAGAGCAAAATAGCAGCTTCCCCTCTAGATGGGACAGGTGTCTTACTCAGTTTGCTTTGCTCATAAACCTTATCTCCCTGGCTGTTTATACGCAGCTGAGTTTGCACATCCAATGATGGAGAATAACTTGGGGAGGCCCACCTTAGACAGAATAATCAAAGAGATAACATTTGAGCAACACCCTGAAGAACGAGAACAAGCCAGCCATGTGTACAGCCAAGGCTAGAGCTTCATCTTCATAAAAGCACATTTCAAAATCTAGAGGCAATTCAAGGCCAAAACTGTAACAAAGCACCTCCAACTCCCACTTTGATCACAGACTGCTTTCACTGCATCCCAGCCAGAAGCCTGTAACTCATCTCCCATTTCTGACAAGCCATTTTAATTGTGCACATCCTGGAATATCTATGCACTCTGCCCATCACCCATGACCTCATAACATTGAACCTTAGAACAATATTTCTGGTGCTACTGCCCTTTCCACAAAGACGTTCAAGCAACTTGGCTACCCTCTGCCAAGTTTGGCTTCAACAATGTCATTCAGACTTCCACCTGAAAATTCCATTCAACGGCAATTATGTTCTATTCCTAGGATTCCCTTCAAGCTACTTGAACTGCCCCAGAGCTAAAGCCTGGGCCCACCTGGCTGAGGTCTAGGGCACGTAGGCTGACTCTAGGAGCTCAGCATGAAGCTGTGAAACTCCAGGGAGTTGAAGTGTTGAGCTCCAGGGGAACCTGTCAAGACAAAAGTGCGTGTATTTGGCTCTCCTAGGACATTTAGTCTTCCTAGGATGATTAGTACCATAATCACAGATCTCAAGTGGGCACTCAGGACTGCCTGACAATCCTATTATATATCCCTAGTCACTCTCCTACTCCTCAAGGCAACTATTTCACATCTCTCTCCTTGAGTTTCTAAAATCCCTCTTCCATTCTTACCCTGAGGTGATCACTTCCTTGCTCCTTATTTCACTAAGAAAATAGAAGTGATCAGAAGAAACTTTTCATCGTCACATCTAACGTTGTACCTTCCCTCTGGCACAGTGAGTGAACTGACTCCATTTGTGTACTGGATCCCATCCCATCTCACCTACTCAAGGATTTTGCTCCCAAAATGATCCCCCTCTCCCTCAGTTTTTTCACTCTTCCTGGATCATTTCTATAAGTACACAAATGTGCTGTAATCTCTTCCATCTGGAAAAAAATGAAAAAAGGAAAAGAAAGAACCCTCTCTTGACGACAGGGTCCCCTCAAGCTATCGTCCCCATTCCTTTCTCCACCATGCTTCCCGCCCCCCCCCCCCACCACCCCTGACTATTCCAAAACTCCTGGAAAGAGAAGTTTATACTCATCAACTAGAGAAAAACAACAATGCTGACTGGCCTCACTTTAAATTCATGATCACTAAACTCAAGCGGCTGCTTAGAAGTCAGACTACATTTCCTTGTTCCATGCACTCTCTCACTCTCCTGGAGACCCCTTCATACCTTCTCCTCTTTCCTCAAATCTCCAACACCTCCTCCCCTATTCTCACTCTCAGATAATGGCTTACCTTATGTTTCACAGAGAAAACAGTAGCAATTGGAATATAATTTCTATAACCTCTCACAAACCACATCTATCCATCTACCTGCATTTACGCTCATATATGTCTTCTTATAATGAATGGTTCATGCACCCTCCACTTGTGCATCAGACCTTATCTTGTTGACTATTCAAGAACACTACTCCAATATTCTTTGCACTCTATTGCATCAATTTTTCCATCTCTGATCGCTCCTATCTGCATACATACATACTATAATTTCTTCCATCTTAGACAAAGCCCTACATTTTCTATTTCCCTGCCCCCCCATACAGGAAAATTCCTCAAAAATGTTGTCTGGTCTTGCTGTCTCCAATTCTTCTCCTGCCAGTCTCTCTTGAACCCATGCCAATCAGGTTCTTGCCCCCCCCCCCACGCCAATGATCTAGTCATCAATGCTCGTATCCAGTCATCATGTTGCTAAATTAGACGGTAAGCTCTTAGTTCTCATCTTATTTAACATATCAACAGAAAAATACATCAGGGCTCAGATGGTTCTGAAACCTAATGCTGCTGAGGTTGCTTGCAACATATGGTCAGCTGGTAGAGGCTTGGGCCTGTGGACCACCATAATGGGGAACTTACCTCATAATTTTCTATCACTTTAGAACTGATTTGGGAAAGTATGTATGGATAAAATACAGCATCCTATTTGGCTCTTAGCAAGCCCATAGCTACCTTGCTTACCCCAGTCTTTCTAATCCCAATTTTTACATCCACTAATTCAAGGAACCCACAGTTCCTGACTCTATGCTCACCCTTAGTTCCACAACCCAAACGATCTTGCAGGACTCTGATTTGTAATCTACGCTTGTCTTCAGAATGATTCTCTGGCCCCACTCTCTCTGGCGGATTTCGTCTTGTTCATACATTCACTCCGGTGGCTTGACCCTTTTCCATCCAGCTGCACTAGTACTTCAGCTTGTTCTCCATGCTCAAATCAGCCACAATCTTACTTGGCCCTTGAGCTGAGGCTTTAACAGCAGCCATAAAAATAAACCTAATAATACCAACACTTTCATTCTTAACGCTCTTACTATAGAGATATTTTTAAGACATTCACAATTTTTCTTTGAAGAAAGATAGGGTTTTTTTCCTCCTAGTAGGTGTGAGTGTATTAACATTCTACTCAGAGGCCCACTCAAGCTTTCCTTATTATAGTCATAATGAAGACTCACAGAGTTGAGTCAACATATGTACCCAAATATTCTGCCAGTCTCTGCCTCCTTCCTTTCTTTTCCTCCTGAAAAAGAACCAAAAGAGGAAGACAGGGTGTGAGGAGCATACTTTGTCTATCCTTGACTTCATAAATTCAGTTTTATCAGGTTCCCAGAGTTGTTGAGATTCATTGTGCCTTAGTTGCCTTACCTGTAAGTGGAGATAATAATGCCTTCCTTATAGATTAGTTGTGGAGATTAAATGAAATAATGTATGTAATACACCTAAGGCCTAGCACATAAAACTGTACAACAAATGATTGGAGGAAAAGTTATAAGCCATAATAAGCAAGTTACTATTTACATATGTAATATGTACCTTTCCTATGACTGGAATATCTTTGTCCACTTTTCAAAATATACTTGCCAGGACAGAGTACCTGGGAAGCAATATTTTTAACCATAAGATTCCTTGAGAAGCAACAAATGCTGGCTGGCTTCAAAGGCTATTTCATCCAGGCCCTGAAAGAGCCTGGTCAATTACAGCTGCCACAGAAGAGCATCCCTGACCAGAGACCAGAACTCTCATGTCCACCAATCAGTAGATTCCTGCCCCTCCCGGACTCACCTTTCCTAATCCTAATACTGGTGGCCCCTGCAGGTTCAGCCCAGCTTCCAGAGTTCATTCACATTATGCCCTGGTCTCTTGAGTGCCTAAGCTTTCCCTTCTCTGTCCTGCCCAGGAGAGCATGGCCCTATATCTGTCCTTTCCTGTGCTGAATCTGCTTCACAACCTGCTTTGAACCCTATTCTCCTATCTACTCTTAGCTTCATACCTGGACACTCCTCTTGGTCCAGGAGTGTCTTGGTCTTGATTTCAGACAAATTCCCTCTTATCTGGCCCTTTGCTGAGACAACTCCCCTGCCTTGTTATATGAAAACCCTAGGTCAAACTAGCCCTCATCATAACACAAATCTACACTCAGGGCATTGCCCACTGGCAGGAGTCTCAGAGGCAAATCAATGGGGGTGGGTGGTAGGAAGAGATTATGCTTGTTCTTGTCTTGAGACAATTGAGACAAATGACCTCTTCCTGCCAGACTTTCTAGTGACTGCCTCCTAGCCATAAGCACAGTTACCTCCAAGCTCTGCACCTCCAAAGGGCCTCACTCCTCCACTGCTGCCTTCATCATTCCTCTTCCCAGAGGCATTCAGTAACGAGTCCTCAGAGGTGCTCTTACTTCCAAATGAATCACCAAAGAAAGATTAAATTTCAAGTCTTTCGTAAAAGCTGAGCACATCTCACTTGTGTTCTCATTTTCTGGATCCTGTCAAAGGATATAATAGGTAGTTTTCCCCACCTTGCCTGGAATGTCCTCTGCTCAATCTTCTAGGTCTCCTGACCTCTCCAAGCTCCTGTTTGGTGACCCACTTGTTAAGAGACAGCTGGAGATGCCATTCTTAGACTCCAGCAGAGGGCAGTGTAGTTCTGGCTTTTCAAACAGGAACATGAAGAGCTTAATCAGCCAAGAATGAACCTGGCCAAAGCCTCTGAGCCTCTCTGCCTTTCCAAATGGATAAACCTACTGAAGTTATAAAAATGTATCTTGGAAACAACCCATACATCTCATAGCTGCTACACACCATCATCCCCTATCCGCGTGAAACTAAAGGGAGAAGATACTCAAGCTACTTATAGCTACAATCTGTCAAAGACTAGGGAGTGGGCACCTCCAAGGTGGGTGACTGTGTCTGTAGTGGCAGCAGATAGGCCACTCTTTCCACAGAGGCTCAGCTTTTCCCCACTGGTTTTCCCCACTAGGACTGGTCCAATCCACTGCAGAGTGGCCCACCAGGTTCAAGCCCTCTCGGCCCGCCCGCTGCTGGCAATAGGAAATATTCCACATTTCAGGGAAGCTCAGGGAGGCAGGGATCTACCTCTGGAACAAGGTAATGATATCATGTCCCCCACCCAATTCAAGGTTGTTTCAGGATAAGCAGACACCCTTGACAGGTCCCCCATTGAGCTGTACACAGGGGAACCCATCAGAGGCTGGTTCTATCAGTCCATGTTTTCCCTTAGTCTTTATTCTTTCCTTAAAGTCCTGATTAGATGATTTCAAGAGCCATTTAGTGTAGTGGTTAAAAGGATGGGCTCTGAAGCCAAATTGCTTGGGTTAAACTCATGTCTCTGCTGTATGCTAGTTATGTGACCTTGGGCAAATTACTAAACTTCTCTGGGCTTCTGTTTCCCCATATGTAAAATAAGATAGTAATAGTACCTACTTTTTATAGTTGTGCTGAGGTCATTCACTAAGTACTAGCTCTTTTTATCACTGTCATCTCTAAAAGATCCACATAGTCCATTTTATATCAGCAGTCTACAACCAACACTATGCCTCTCTGTTTCCTTGTGCCCTATCTACTTCCCCTGTGCTCAGGATCCTGAACAAGGGCACCAGTTTGAGGAAGATATTCTGGACATGGAGGCAAAGGAATTACCCCCATATGTAAAATGTGCCCTGGGGATTGGTCTGGTTCCCTGGGCTCATGCTCCTGTCCACTTCCTTCCAAAGCACTGACAATTTCTTTGTATCAGGGAAGCAATAAGTGCAGGATAGCCTTCCAAACACACTTCAGCCAATTTCAGTCCATCCTAATGCTCCAGCCAACTTCATGGGATTAAAGTCCAGCATCTGATAGGACCTCCTAAACAGGAGTCATTTTTTATGTACAATACTACAACATTTTCTCTTGAACTGGTTTTGTATGAACTTCTAGTCAGGGTGGTATTACTCTGCTTGCAGCAACACCAACTTCAAGACAACAAGTAATGTGTGTGACATATTATCACCACTATGTACTATGTTTTGGCATCTTAAACAGGCAAGTGCTGTCACCTGGAAGTCAGAATTCTGCGAACCTGAGGCAGACTCAGGCTAAAAATTCTTCAACCTGAAAACATTTTGGCAAATCAGCCCCGGTTCCAACCACCAGAGGCAACGATGGGCAAAGAAGTGGACACATGAGATTTTGCGACCACCCCAGTGGCCCTGAGAAGCCTATAATATTGAAAAATCTACAGCATTAATTTGGATAAGTGGAAAATCCACCCAAGTACTTTTGCACCACCCCAGATGTCCTTCATGGTCCATTCAAAACATTAAATGTGGTCTTATGACAACTTCCAATTTATGGCCTAGTTCTAGAAGAAGCTGTCAGGGCCCTTCATATCTGTTCACCACAAAAAAACATATGGAACATAATATTAACTGGGTAGATAGAAAACTTCTGTTATACCGTCTACCAACAAAATGATGGATTCATCTACCTTGCCACAGTAGAATTTGCTTATGAAGAGCTCATTGCATCTCTCCACCTAGAACATGCCCGTTCATAGTAGCTATGGCATGATTCTCACCTACCTCTCACCACCCTTCACCTCAGGTGGCTTCCAAAACTTGGCAGCTTGGGGAAGCTATGGGTTACCAAAAATATCTTGCAGCTTGCCAAAAACTGATGTGAGGAGTATGCCAACTGGTGTTTGATTCAGGAGAAAGGTATCCAAGTGAGTGATATTGTCCAGCACACCTCCAAGCACATGGTAACCATCCATATGGGAAGCTGGAAGCATACTACTTGGAAACTGAGATAATAGAGAACATCATCTGGCTGTACC